>NW_027310026.1:300000-306542 GCF_047496795.1 Chiloscyllium punctatum
ACGCAGTCACTCACAAATGCACACTCAAATATTTTCACACACACCATCACAATCTCTCTCTCACACTCACACACAAACATACACTCTCTCTCTGTCTCTCTGACATACACACACTTTCACTCATTCATTCTCTCTCTCTACACTCTCTCTCACACACTCGCTTCCACACACACTCTTACACACACACACTCATATACACTTTCTGACACACGTACCCCACACACTCACATTCAACATCTCATACATGCTCACTTTCACACACTCACTCTCTGTCTCTCTCTCCAAAACTCTGTCTCTCTCACACACACTTGCAAAGTCGCTCACACACTTCCTCTCTCACTTTCACCCTTTCTTTCTCACACTCACACACACTCTCATGCATGAGGACATCATATCTCACACACGCTCACTCTCTTTCTCACTCACATGCGCACATTTTCTCTCTCTCATGTGCACACTATCACACAGGCATTCTCTCTCTCACACACACGAATTCTCTCTCTCTCTCACACACGAATTCTCTCTCTCTCTCACACGCGCATTCTCTCTCTCAAACACTCATTCTCTCTCACACACGCATTCTCTCACACACGCATTCTCTCTCTTGCACACTCATTCTCTCTCTCACACACTCATTCTCTGTCTAACACACTCATTCTCTCTCTCACTCATGCATTCGCTCTCTCTCTCTCCAATACTCATTCTCTCTCTCACGCGCGCATTCTCTCTCTCACAGATGCATTCTCTTTCACACTCATTCTCTCTCTCACGCACACATTCTCTCTCAAACACTCATTCTCTCTCTCACACACACATTCTCTCTCTCAAACACTCATTCTCTCTCTCACGCACCCATTCTCTCTCTCGCACACTCATTGTCTCTCTCACACACTCATTCTCTCTCTCACTCACGCATTCGCTCTCTCTCTCCCACTCTCATTCTCTCTCTCACGCGTGCATTCTCTCTCTCTCTCACAGACGCATTCTCTCTCACACTCATTCTGTCTCTCTCACACACGCATTCTCGCTCTCTCTCGCACACGCATTTTTTCTCACACACGCATTCTCTCTCTTGCATTCTCTCTCACACACACGCATTCTCTCTCTCGCACACACACTTCTCTCTCACACATACGTGCATTCTCTCATACACACTCATTCTCTCTCATGCACACTCATTCTCTCTCACACACGCATTCTCTCTCTCACACACACGCATTCTCTCTCAAACACGCACGGATTCTCTCTCTCATACACATTTTCTCTCTCACACACGCATTTTCTCTCTCACACACACGCATTCCGCATTCTCTCTCTCACACACACGCATTCTCTCTCATACACGCATTCTCTCTCTCACACGCACGAATTCTCTCTCACACACACATTTTCTCTCTCTCACACACGCATTCTCTCTCTCACACACGCATTCTCTCTCTCACACACACACATTCTCTCTCTCACACACACGCATTCTCTCTCTCTCACACACGCATTCTCTCTCTCACACACGCATTCTCTCTCTCACACACACATTTTCTCTCTCATACACACATTTTCTCTCTCACTGACACGCATTCCACATTCTCTCTCACACACACACGCATTCTGTCTCTCACACACACGCATTCTCTCTCACACACACACGCATTCTCTCTCTCACACACACGCATTCTCTCTCTCTCACACACGCATTCTCTCTCTCACACACATGCTTTCTCTCTCTCACACACACGCATTCTCTCTCACACACGCATTCTCTCTCTCACACACACGCATTCTCTCTCTCACACGCATTCTCTCTCTCACACACATGCATTCTCTCTCTCACACACATGCATTCACGCTCTCACACACACGCATTCCACATTTTCTCTCACACACACATGCATTCTCTCTCATACATGCATTCTCTCTCTATCACACGCACGCATTCTCTCTCTCTCACACACACGCATTCTCTCTCTCACACACACACGCATTCCACATTCTCTCCCTCACAAACACACGCATTCCACATTCTCTCTCTCACACACACGCATTCTCTCGCTCTCACACGCACGCATTCTCTCTCTCTCACACACACGCATTCTCTCTCATACACGCATTCTCTCTCTCTCACATACATTTTCTCTCTCACACACACGCATTCTCTCTCATACACGCATTCTCTCTCACACACACACGCATTCTCTCTCTCTCACACGCATGCATTCTCTCTCTCTGTGTCCCCCACACTCTCTGTGTCCCTCTCTCTCTCTCTGTGTCCCTCTCACTCTCTGTGTCCCTCTCTCTCTCTGTGAGTCGCTCTCTCTCTCTCTGTGTCCCTATCTCTCTCTCTGTTTACCTCTCTCTCTCTCCCTCTGTGTCCCTCTCTCTCTCACTGTCTCTCTCTCTCTCACCGTGTCCCTCGCACTCTCTCCCTGTTCCGCCCTCTCTCTCCCTATCCCTCTCATTCTCTCCCTGTCCCTCTCTCCCTCTCTCTCCCTGTCACTCTCTCTCTCTTTCCCTCTCTCTCTCTCTCTCTCTCTCCCTGTGCCGTTCTCTATCTGTCCCTCTCTCACTCTCTCCCTGTCCCTCTCTCTCTCCCTGTCCATCTCACTCTCTCCCTGTCCCTCTCTCTCTCCCTCTCTCTCTCTCCCTGTCCATCTCTCTCTCTGTCCCTCTCTCTCTCCCTGTCCATCTCTCTCTCTGTCCCTCTCTCCCTCTCCCTGTCCATCTCTCTCTCTGTCCCTCTCTCTCTCTCGCTGTCCCTCTCTCTCTCTCTCTCTCCCTGTCCCTCTCTCTCTCCCAGTCCCTCTCTCTCTCTCTCTGTCCCTCTCTCTCTCTCTCTCCCTGTCCCTCTCTCTCTCCCAGTCCCTCTCTCTCTCCCAGTCCCTCTCTCTCTCTCCCTGTCCCCCTCTCTCTCTCTCTCTCTCCCTGTCCATCTCTCTCACTGTCCCTCTCTCTCTCCCTGTCCCTCTCTCTCTCTCCCTGTCCCTCTCTCTCTCTCTCTCTCTCCCTGTTCCCCGTCTCTCTCCCTGTCCCTCTCTCTCTCTGTCCCTCCCTCTCTCCCTGACCATCACTTTCTCTGTCACTCTCTCTCTCCCTGTCAATCTCTCTCTCTGTCCCACTCTATCTCTCTCTGTCCCTCTCTCTCTAACTCTCTCTCTCTCTCTCCCTGTCCCTCTCTCTCTCTCACTCTCTGTCGCTCTCTCTCTCTCTCTCTCTCCCTGTCCCTCTCTCTCTCCCAGTCTCTCTCTCTCCCTGTCCCTCTCTCTCTCTGTCCCTCTCTCTCTCCCTGTCCATCTCTCTCTCCGTCCCTCTCTCTCTTTCCCTGTCCCTCTCATGCTCCCTGTCCCTCTCTCTCTCCCTGTCCCTCTCTCTCTCTCTGTCCCTCTCTCTCTCCCTGTCCATCTCTCTCTCTGTCCCTCTCTCTCTCTCCCTGTCCCTCTCTCTCTCCTTGTCCCTCTCTCTCTCTCCACCTGTCCCTATCTCTCTCTCCCTGTCCCTCTCTCTCTCCATGTCCCTCTCTCTCCCCCGTCTCTCTCTCTCTCTCCCTGTCCCTCTCACTCTCTCCCTGTCCCTCCCTCTCTCTCTCTCTCTCTGTCCCTGCCCCTCTCTCTCTCCCTGTCCCTCTCTCTCTCTACCTGTCCCTCTCTCTCTCCATGTCCCTCTCTCTCCCCCTGTCTCTCTCTCTCTCTCCCTGTCCCTCTCACTCTCTCCCTGTCCCTCCCTCTCCCTCCCTTTACCTCTCACTCTCTCCCTGTCCCTCTCTTTCACTCTGTCTCCCTGTCACTATCTCTCTCTCTTTCCCTCTCTCTCTATCTCCCTGTCCCCCCTCTCTCTGTCCCTCTCTCATTCTCTCCCAGTGCCTCTCTCTCTCCCTGCCCTCTCTCTCTCTCTCTCTCTCTCCCTGTCCCTCTCACTCTCTCTCTCTCCCTGTCCCTCTCTCTCTCTCTCTCTGTCCCTCTCTCTCTCCCTGTCCCTCTCACTCTCTCCCTGTCCCTCTCACATTGTCCCTGTCCCTCTCTCTCTCTCTCTCTTTCTCTCTCTCCCTGTCCATCTCTCTCACTGTCCCTCTCTCTCTCCCTGTCCATCTCTCTCTCTCCCTGTCCCTCTCTCTCTCTCCCTGTTCCCCCTCTCTCCCTGTCCCTCTCTCTCTCTCAGTCCCTCCCTTTCTCACTGTCCATCTCTCTCTCTGTCCCTCTCTCTCTCTCTGTCCATCTCTCTCTCTGTCCCTCTCTCTCTCTCTCCCTGTCCCACCCCCCTCTCTCTCTCTCTCTCTCTCTCTCTCCCTGTCCCTCTCTCTTTCCCTGTCCCTCTCTCTCTCTCTCCCTGTCCCTCTCTCTCTCTCTCCCTGTCCTTCTCTCTCTCCCTGTCCCTCTCACTCTCTCCCTGTCCCTCTCACATTGTCCCTGTCCCTCTCTCTCTCGTTCTCTCTCTCTCTCTCTCTCCCTGTCCATCTCTCTCACTGTCACTCTCTCTCTCTCCCTGTCCATCTCTCTCTCTCCCTGTAATTCTCTCTCTCTCCCTGTTCCCCCTCTCTCTCCCTGTCCCTCTCTCTCAGTCCCTCCCTTTCTCCCTGTCCATCTCTCTCTCTGTCCCTCTCTCTCTCCCTGTCCCTCTCTCTCTCTCTCCCTGTCCCTCTCTCTCCCTGTCCCGCTCACTCTCTCCCTGTCCCTCTCACATTGTCCCTGTCCCTCTCTCTCTCTCTCTCTCTCTCCCTGTCCATCTCTCTCACTGTCCCTCTCTCTCTCCCTGTCCATCTCTCTCTCTCCCTGTTACCCCTCTCTCTCACTGTCCCTCTCTCTCTCAGTCCCTCCCTTTCTCCCTGTCCATCTCTCTCTCTGTCCCTCTCTCTCTCCCTGTCCATCTCTCTCTCTCTCTCTCTCTCTCTCTCTCTCTCTCTCTCTCACTCTCCCTGTCCCTCTCTCTCTCTGTCCCTCTCTCTCTCCCTGTCCATCTCTCTCTCCCTGTCCCTCTCTCTCTCCCTGTACCTCACGCTCTCTCTGTCCCACTCTCTCTCCCTGTCCCTCTCTCTCCCCCTATCCCTCTCTCTCTCTCGCTGTCCCTCTCTCTCTCTCCCTGTCTCTCTCTCTCTCTCTCCCTATTCCCCGTCTCTCTCCCTGTCCATCTCTCTCCCTGTCCCTCTCACTCTCTCCCTGTCCCTCTCTCTCTCTCTCTCATCCTGTCGCTCACTCTCTCCCTGTCCCTCACTCTCTCTGTCCCTCTCTCTCCCTCTCTCTCTCCCTGTCCCTCTCACTCTTTCCCTCACTCTCTCACTGTCCCTCTCTCTCTCTCTGTCCCTCTCTGTCCCTCTCTCTCTCCCTGTCCCTCTCACTCTCTCTCCCTGTCCCTCTCTCTCTCTCTCTCCCTGTCCCTCTCTCTCTCCCTGTACCTTACGCTCTCTCTGTCCCACTCTCTCTCTCTCTCCCTGTCCCTCTCTCTCTAGCTGTCCCTCACGCTCTCTCTGTCCCTCTCTCTCTCTCTCCCTGTCCCTCCCTATCTATCCCTGACCCTCACTTTCTGTCTATCTGTCCCTCTCTCTCTCCCTGTCCCTCTCTCTCTCCCTGTCCCTCTCTCTCTCTCTCTCTCCCTGTCCCTCTCTCTCTCCTTGTCCCTCACTCTCTCTCCCTGTCCCTCTCTCTCTCTCCCTGTCCCTCACTCTCTCTCTCCCTCTCTATCTCTATCTCTCTCCCAGTCCCACTCTCTCTCTCCCTGTCCCTCTCTCTCTCTCCCTGTCCCTCTCACTCTCTCCCTGTCCCTCTCTCTCTCCCTGTCCCTCTCTCTCCCCCTGTCCCTCACTCTCTCTCGCTTTCCCTCTCACTCTCTCCCTGTCCCCCTCTCTCTCCCTGTCCCTCACTCTTTCTCTGTCCCTCACTCTCTCCCCCTGTACCTCGCTCTCTCCCTGTCCCTCTCTCTCTCCCTGTCCCTCTCTCTCTCCCCCTGCACCTGTCTCTCTCCCTGTCCCTCTCTCTCTCCCTGTCCCTCACGCTCTCTCTGTCACTCTCTCCCGCTCTCCCTGTCCCACTCTCTCTCTCCCTGTCCCTCTCTCTCTCCCTGTCCCTCACACTCTCTCTGTCCCTCTCTCACTCTCTCTCTCCCTTTCCCTCTCTCGCTCTCGCTGTCCCTCACTTTCTCTCTCCCTGTCCCTCTTCTCTCTCTGTCCCTCTCTCTCTCCCTGTCCCTCTCTCTCTCTCTCCCTGTCCCTCTCACTCTCTCCCTGTCCCTCTCTCTCTCTCTCTCTCATCCTGTCGCTCACTCTCTCCCTGTCCCTCACTCTCTCTGTCCCTCTCTCTCCCTCTCTCTCTCCCTGTCCCTCTCACTCTTTCCCTCACTCTCTCACTGTCCCTCTCTCTCTCTCTGTCCCTCTCTGTCCCTCTCTCTCTCCCTGTCCCTCTCACTCTCTCTCCCTGTCCCTCTCTCTCTCTCTCTCCCTGTCCCTCTCTCTCTCCCTGTACCTTACGCTCTCTCTGTCCCACTCTCTCTCTCTCTCCCTGTCCCTCTCTCTCTAGCTGTCCCCTCACGCTCTCTCTGTCCCTCTCTCTCTCTCTCCCTGT
>NW_027310029.1:5000-71071 GCF_047496795.1 Chiloscyllium punctatum
TGCCTCAAAGTCCCAGAGACCCGGGTTCAATCCCCGTCTCAGGCGACTGTCTGTGTGGAGTTTGCACGTTCTCCCCGTGTCTGTGCGGGTTTCCTCCGGTTTCCTCCCACAGTCACAAAGACGTGGAGGTCAGGG
The DNA here is from genome assembly GCF_047496795.1 of Chiloscyllium punctatum. Taxonomy (NCBI): domain Eukaryota; kingdom Metazoa; phylum Chordata; class Chondrichthyes; order Orectolobiformes; family Hemiscylliidae; genus Chiloscyllium; species Chiloscyllium punctatum. The sequence goes on from NW_027310029.1 coordinate 5,136, forward strand.
GGAATTGGCCACAAACTGAGGACTGCAGATCAGAGCTGAAAATGTGTTGCTGGAAAAGCGCAGCAGGTCAGGCAGCATCTAAGGAACAGGAGAATCAACATTTTGAGCATGAGCCCTTCATCGGGAATGCGGAAAGTGTGCCAAGCAGGCTAAGATAAAAGGTAGGGAGGAGGGACTTGGGGGAGGGGCGTTGGGAATGCGATAGGTGGAAGGAGGTCAAGGTGAGGGTGATAGGCCGGAGTGGGGGTGGGGGCAGAGAGGTCAGGAAGAAGATTGCAGGTTAGGAAGGTGATGCTGAGTTCGAGTGTTGGGACTGAGACAAGGTGGGGGGAGGGGAAATGAGGAAACTGGAGAAATCTGAGTTCATCCCTTGTGGTTGGAGGGTTCCTAGGCGGAAGATGAGGCGCTCATCCTCCAACCGTCGTGTTGCGATGGTCTGGCGATGGAGGAGTCCAAGGACCTGCATGTCCTTGCTGGAGTGGGAGGGGGAGTTGAAGTGTTGAGCCACGGGGTGGTTGGGTTGGTTGGGCTAACACCAGCTTGCGGACACCTCCTCCTACTGCCCCCTCGACCATGACCCCACCTCCCACCACCAAACCATCATCTCCCAGACCATCCAGAACCTCATCACCTCAGAGGATCTCCCATCCACCGCCTCCAACCTCATAGTCCCACAACCCCACACCGCCCGTTTCTACCTCCTGCCCAAAATCCACAAACCTGACTGCCCCGGCCGACCCATTGTCTCAGCCTGCTCCTGCCCCACCGAACTCATCTCTGCATACCTCGATACGGTCCTGTCCCCCTTATTCCAAGAACTCCCCACCTACGTTCGGGACACCACCCACGCCCTCCACCTCCTCCATGATTTTTGCTTCCCCGGTCCCCAACGCCTTATCTTCACCATGGACATCCAGTCCCTGAACATCTCCATCCCCCATCACGAAGGACTCAAAGCCCTCCGCTTCTTCCTTTCCCGCTGTACCAACCAGTACCCTTTCACTGACACACTCCTTCGACTGACTGAACTGGTCCTCACCCTGAACAACTTTTCTTTCCAATCCTCCCACTTCCTCCAAACCAAAGGAGTAGCCATGGGCACCCGCATGGGCCCCAGCTATGCCTGCTCTTCGTAGGATATGTGGAACAGTCCATCTTCCGCAGCTACACTGGCACCATCCCCACCTTTTCCTCCACTACATCGATGACTGTATCGGCGCTACCTCGTGCTCCCACAAGGAGGTTGAACAGTTCATCCACTTTACCAACACCTTCCACCCCGACCTTAAATTCACCTGGACCGTCTCAGACTCCTCCCTCCCCTTCCTAGACCTTCCCATTTCTATCTCGGGCGACTGAATCAACACGGACATTTATTATAAACCGACCGGCTCCCACAGCTACCTAGACTACACCTCCTCCCACCCTGCCCCCTGTAAAAACGCCATCCCATATTCCCAATTCCTTCGTCTCCACCGCATCTGCTCCCAGGAGGACCAGTTCCAATACCGAACAACCCAGATGGCCTCCTTCTTCAAAGACCGCAATTTCCCCCCAGACGTGGTCGACGATGCCCTCCACCGCATCTCCTCCACTTCCTGGTCCTCCGCCCTTGAGCCCCGCCCCTCCAATCGCCACCAGGACAGAACCCCACTGGTCCTCACCTACCACCCCACCAACCTCCATATACATCGTATCATCCGTCGTCATTTCCGCCACCTCCAAACGGTCCCCACCACCAGGGATATATTTCCCTCCCTTCCCCTATCAGCGTTCTGAAATGACCACTCCCTCCGTGACTCCCTCGTCAGGTCCACACCCCCCACCAACCCAACCTCCACTCGCAGCACCTTCCTCTGCAACTGCAAGAAATGCAAAACTTGCACCCACACCTCCCCCCCTTACTTCCCTCCAAGGCCCCAAGGGACACTTCCATATCCGCCACACATTCACCTGCACCTCCACACACATCATCTATTGCATCCGCTGCACCCGATGTGGCCTCCTCTATATTGGGGAGACAGGCCGCCTACTTGCGGAACGTTTCAGAGAACACCTCTGGGACACCCGGACCAACCAACCCAACCACCCCGTGGCTCAACACTTTAACTCCCCCTCCCACTCCACCAAGGACATGCAGGTCCTTGGACTCCTCCATCGCCAGACCATAGCAACACGACGGTTGGAGGATGAGCGCCTCATCTTCCGCCTAGGAACCCTCCAACCACAAGGGATGAACTCAGATTTCTCCAGTTTCCTCATTTCCCCTCCCCCCACCTTGTCTCAGTCAAATCCCTCGAACTCAGCACCGCCTTCCTAACCAGCAATCTTCTTCCTGACCTCTCCGCCCCCACCCCACTCCGGCCTTTCACCCTCACCTTGACCTCCTTCCACCTATCGCATTTCCAACGCCCCTCCCCCACGTCCCTCCTCCCTACCTTTTATCTTAGCCTGCTTGGCACACCTTCCACATTCCTGAAGAAGGCCTTATGTCTGAAACGTCGATTCTCCTGCTTCTTGGATGCTGCCAGACCTGCTGCGCTTTTCCAGCAACACATTTTCCTGCTAAATTGCCCGTGGTATTAGGTGAAGGGGTAAATGTAGGGGAATGGGTCTGGGTGGGTTATGCTCCAGCGGGTCGGTGTAGACTGGTTGGGCCGAAGGGCCTGTTTCCACACTGTCAGTAATCTGTAAGATTACCCCTCAGCACAACATCGTGGGCCGAAGGGCCTGTTCTGTGCTGTACCTTTCTATGTTCTGATCTATATTAAACCCCATTTGCCATGGCCCATCCCACTTGCCCAGCCAATCAAGGTCCTGCTGTAATTTCGGAGAACCTTCCTCACAGCCGATTTTCGAGTCAGCTGTAAGTCTTGTAGGTGGTCACCCGAATCACTCTTCCCCAGAATGAGGTGCCCACACATTGGTCAGGAGGTGATGACCAGGTCACATTGTGAATCCAGAGACCGAGATATTGTCCCAGGGATCGGGATTCAAGTCCCACCAGGACAGATCACAACTGAATTCTGGGAATGGATCTGGAATGAAGAGCCTTATGATGACCACAAATTGACTGTCAATTGTTGGGGAACCGAGCTGACTCAGACGGAGCCTCTTGGGAAACAAATCGGCCAACCTTCCCTGGTCGGACCCACAGGGGACTCAGACTGACAGCAACGTGGTCAACACTAACCTGTCCCCCGGGCAATTGGGACGGGCAGTTACTGGGGGACGAGAAAGTGGTGCCCACATCCCCCGAAAGATATAAATCACAAAACTCCATCTGAGGTTTAATACGTGTCTTGTTCAAGTTTATCATCACCTTCCTGATCCTGGACACTGTGTCCCTGTCGGACAAGACCCGGAAATCTACATCAGTGATCCGGAGGCATCCCAAAACCGAGGGAGGGAGAGTGACCACTGGTCAGTGAGGGCTGGAGTGAGTGAGGGAGGGAGAGTGACCACTGGTCAGTCAGGGCTGGAGTGAGTGTGTGAGGGAGAGTGACCCCTGGTCAGTGAGGGCTGGAGTGAGGGAGGGAGGGAGAGTGACCACTGGTCAGTGAGGGCTGGAGTGAGTGAGGGAGGGAGAGTGACCCCTGGTCAGTGAGGGCTGGAGTGAGGGAGGGAGGGAGAGTGACCACTGGTCAGTGAGGGCTGGAGTGAGTGAGGGAGGGAGAGTGACCCCTGGTCAGTGAGGGCTGGAGTGAGTGAGGGAGGGAGAGTGACCCCTGGTCAGTGAGGGCTGGAGTGAGTGTGTGAGGGAGAGTGACCCCTGGTCAGTGAGGGCTGGAGTGAGGGAGGGAGAGTGACCCTGGACGGTGAGGGCTGGGGTGAGTGAGGGAGGGAGAGTGACCACTGGTCAGTGAGGGCTGGAGTGAGGGAGGGAGAGTGACCCTGGACGGTGTGGGCTGGAGTGAATGAGTGAGGGAGAGTGACCACTGGTCAGTGAGGGCTGGAGTGAGTGAGGGTGAGAGAGTGACCCCTGGTCATTGAGGGCTGGAGTGAATGAGTGAGGGAGTGACCACTGCTCAGTGAGGGCTGGAGTGAGTGAGCGAGGGAGAGTGACCCCTGGTCAGTGAGGGCTGGAGTGAGTGAGTGAGGGAGAGGGTCCACTAGTCAGTGAGGTCTGGAGTGATGAGTGAGGGAGAGTGCCCTCTGGTCAGTGAGGGCTGGAGTGAATGAGTGAGGGAGTGACCACTGGTCAGTGAGGTCTGGAGTGAGTGAGTGAGGGAGAGTGACCACTGGTCAGTGAGATCTGGAGTGAGTGAGTGAGGGAGTGACCACTGGTCAGTGAGGGCTGGAGTGTGTGAGGGAGGGAGAGTGACCACTGGTCAGTGAGGGCTGGAGTGAGGGAGGGAGGGAGAGTGTCCAATGGTCAGTGAGGGCTGGAGTGAGGGTGTGAGGGAGAGTGACCACTGGTCAGTGAGGGCAGGAGTGAGTGAGTGAGGGTGAGTGACCACTGGTCAGTGAGGGCAGGAGTGAGTGAGTGAGGGAGAGTGACCCCTGGTCAGTGAGGGGTGGAGTGAATGAGTGAGGGAGTGACCACTGGTCAGTGAGGTCTGGAGTGAGTGAGGGAGGGAGTGACCACTGGTCAGTGAGGGCTGGAGTGAGTGAGTGAGGGAGAGTGTCCATTGGTCAGTGAGGGCTGGAGTGAGTGAGTGAGGGAGAGTGACCACTGGTCAGTGAGGGCTGGAGTGAGTGAGGGAGTGAGGGTGACTCCTGGTCAGTGAGGGCTGGAGTGTGTGAGTGAGGGTGAGTGACCACGGGTCAGTGAGGGCTGGAGTGAGTGAGTGAGGGTGGGAGAGTGACCACTGCTCAGTGAGGGCTGAAGTGAGTGAGTGAGGGAGAGTGACCACTGGTCAGTGAGATCTGGAGTGAGTGAGTGAGGGAGAGTGACCACTGGTCAGTGAGATCTGGAGTGAGTGAGTGAGGGAGAGTGACCACTGGTCAGTGAGATCTGGAGTGAGTGAGTGAGGGAGAGTGACCTCTGGTCAGTGAGGTCTGGAGTGAGAGAGTGAGGGAGAGTGACCACTGATCAGTGAGATCTGGAGTGAGTGAGGGAGGGAGAGTGTCCAATGGTCAGTGAGGGCTGGAGTGAGGGTGTGAGGGAGAGTGACCACTTGTCAGTGAGGGGTGGAGTGAATGGGTGTGGGAGTGACCACTGGTCAGTGAGGTCTGGAGTGAGTGAGGGAGGGAGTGACCACTGGTCAGTGAGGGCTGGAGTGAGTGAGGGAGGGAGAGTGACCCCTGGTCAGTGAGGGCTGGAGTGAGTGTGTGAGGGAGAGTGACCCCTGGTCAGTGAGGGCTGGAGTGAGTGTGTGAGGGAGAGTGACCCCTGGTCAGTGAGGGCTGGAGTGAGGGAGGGAGGGAGAGTGACCACTGGTCAGTGAGGGCTGGAGTGAGTGAGGGAGGGAGAGTGACCCCTGGTCAGTGAGGGCTGGAGTGAGGGAGGGAGGGAGAGTGACCACTGGTCAGTGAGGGCTGGAGTGAGTGAGGGAGGGAGAGTGACCCCTGGTCAGTGAGGGCTGGAGTGAGTGAGGGAGGGAGAGTGACCCCTGGTCAGTGAGGGCTGGAGTGAGTGTGTGAGGGAGAGTGACCCCTGGTCAGTGAGGGCTGGAGTGAGGGAGGGAGAGTGACCCTGGACGGTGAGGGCTGGGGTGAGTGAGGGAGGGAGAGTGACCACTGGTCAGTGAGGGCTGGAGTGAGGGAGGGAGAGTGACCCTGGACGGTGTGGGCTGGAGTGAATGAGTGAGGGAGAGTGACCACTGGTCAGTGAGGGCTGGAGTGAGTGAGGGTGAGAGAGTGACCCCTGGTCATTGAGGGCTGGAGTGAATGAGTGAGGGAGTGACCACTGCTCAGTGAGGGCTGGAGTGAGTGAGCGAGGGAGAGTGACCCCTGGTCAGTGAGGGCTGGAGTGAGTGAGTGAGGGAGAGGGTCCACTAGTCAGTGAGGTCTGGAGTGATGAGTGAGGGAGAGTGCCCTCTGGTCAGTGAGGGCTGGAGTGAATGAGTGAGGGAGTGACCACTGGTCAGTGAGGTCTGGAGTGAGTGAGTGAGGGAGAGTGACCACTGGTCAGTGAGATCTGGAGTGAGTGAGTGAGGGAGTGACCACTGGTCAGTGAGGGCTGGAGTGTGTGAGGGAGGGAGAGTGACCACTGGTCAGTGAGGGCTGGAGTGAGGGAGGGAGGGAGAGTGTCCAATGGTCAGTGAGGGCTGGAGTGAGGGTGTGAGGGAGAGTGACCACTGGTCAGTGAGGGCAGGAGTGAGTGAGTGAGGGTGAGTGACCACTGGTCAGTGAGGGCAGGAGTGAGTGAGTGAGGGAGAGTGACCCCTGGTCAGTGAGGGGTGGAGTGAATGAGTGAGGGAGTGACCACTGGTCAGTGAGGTCTGGAGTGAGTGAGGGAGGGAGTGACCACTGGTCAGTGAGGGCTGGAGTGAGTGAGTGAGGGAGAGTGTCCATTGGTCAGTGAGGGCTGGAGTGAGTGAGTGAGGGAGAGTGACCCCTGGTCAGTGAGGGGTGGAGTGAATGAGTGAGGGAGTGACCACTGGTCAGTGAGGGCTGGAGTGAGTGAGTGAGGGAGAGTGTCCATTGGTCAGTGAGGGCTGGAGTGAGTGAGTGAGGGAGTGACCACTGGTCAGTGAGGTCTGGAGTGAGTGAGTGAGGGAGAGTGACCACTGGTCAGTGAGATCTGGAGTGAGTGAGTGAGGGAGTGACCACTGGTCAGTGAGGGCTGGAGTGTGTGAGGGAGGGAGAGTGACCACTGGTCAGTGAGGGCTGGAGTGAGGGAGGGAGGGAGAGTGTCCAATGGTCAGTGAGGGCTGGAGTGAGGGTGTGAGGGAGAGTGACCACTGGTCAGTGAGGGCAGGAGTGAGTGAGTGAGGGTGAGTGACCACTGGTCAGTGAGGGCAGGAGTGAGTGAGTGAGGGAGAGTGACCCCTGGTCAGTGAGGGGTGGAGTGAATGAGTGAGGGAGTGACCACTGGTCAGTGAGGTCTGGAGTGAGTGAGGGAGGGAGTGACCACTGGTCAGTGAGGGCTGGAGTGAGTGAGTGAGGGAGAGTGTCCATTGGTCAGTGAGGGCTGGAGTGAGTGAGTGAGGGAGAGTGACCCCTGGTCAGTGAGGGGTGGAGTGAATGAGTGAGGGAGTGACCACTGGTCAGTGAGGGCTGGAGTGAGTGAGTGAGGGAGAGTGTCCATTGGTCAGTGAGGGCTGGAGTGAGTGAGTGAGGGAGTGACCACTGGTCAGTGAGGGCTGGAGTGAGTGAGGGAGTGAGGGTGACTCCTGGTCAGTGAGGGCTGGAGTGTGTGAGTGAGGGTGAGTGACCACGGGTCAGTGAGGGCTGGAGTGAGTGAGTGAGGGTGGGAGAGTGACCACTGCTCAGTGAGGGCTGAAGTGAGTGAGTGAGGGAGAGTGACCACTGGTCAGTGAGATCTGGAGTGAGTGAGTGAGGGAGAGTGACCACTGGTCAGTGAGATCTGGAGTGAGTGAGTGAGGGAGAGTGACCACTGGTCAGTGAGATCTGGAGTGAGTGAGTGAGGGAGAGTGACCTCTGGTCAGTGAGGTCTGGAGTGAGAGAGTGAGGGAGAGTGACCACTGGTCAGTGAGATCTGGAGTGAGTGAGGGAGGGAGAGTGTCCAATGGTCAGTGAGGGCTGGAGTGAGGGTGTGAGGGAGAGTGACCACTTGTCAGTGAGGGGTGGAGTGAATGGGTGTGGGAGTGACCACTGGTCAGTGAGGTCTGGAGTGAGTGAGGGAGGGAGTGACCACTGCTCAGTGAGGGCTGGAGTGAGTGAGTGAGGGAGAGTGACCACTGGTCAGTGAGGGGTGGAGTGAATGAGTGAGGGAGTGACCACTGGTCAGTGAGGTCTGGAGTGAGTGAGGGAGGGAATGATCACTGGTCAGTGAGGGCTCGAGTGAGTGAGTGAGGGGGAGTGACCACTGGTCAGTGAGGGCTGGAGTGAGTGAGTGAGTGAGGGTGAGTGACCACTGGTCAGTGAGGGCTGGAGTGAGTGAGGGAGGGAGTGACCACTGGTCCGTGAGGGCTGGAGTGAGTGAGTGAGGGAGTGACCACTGGTCAGTGAGGGCTGGAGTGAGGGTGTGAGGGAGAGTGACCACTGGTCAGTGAGGGCAGGAGTGAGTGAGTGAGGGTGAGTGACCACTGGTCAGTGAGGGCAGGAGTGAGTGAGTGAGGGAGAGTGACCCCCGGTTAGTGAGGGCTGGAGTGAGTAAGTGAGAGAGTGACCACTGGTCAGTGAGGGAAGGAGTGAGTGAGTGAGGGAGAGTGACCCCTGGTCAGTGAGGGGTGGAGTGAATGAGTGAGGGAGTGACCACTGGTCAGTGAGGGCTGGAGTGAGTGAGTGAGGGAGAGTGTCCATTGGTCAGTGAGGGCTGGAGTGAGTGAGTGAGGGAGTGACCACTGGTCAGTGAGGGCTGGAGTGAGTGAGGGAGTGAGGGTGACTCCTGGTCAGTGAGGGCTGGAGTGTGTGAGTGAGGGTGAGTGACCACTGGTCAGTGAGGGCTGGAGTGAGTGAGTGAGGGTGGGAGAGTGACCACTGCTCAGTGAGGGCTGAAGTGAGTGAGTGAGGGAGAGTGACCACTGGTCAGTGAGATCTGGAGTGAGTGAGTGAGGGAGAGTGACCACTGGTCAGTGAGATCTGGAGTGAGTGAGTGAGGGAGAGTGACCTCTGGTCAGTGAGGTCTGGAGTGAGTGAGTGAGGGAGAGTGACCACTGGTCAGTGAGATCTGGAGTGAGTGAGGGAGGGAGAGTGTCCAATGGTCAGTGAGGGCTGGAGTGAGGGTGTGAGGGAGAGTGACCACTTGTCAGTGAAGGGTGGAGTGAATGGGTGTGGGAGTGACCACTGGTCAGTGAGGTCTGGAGTGAGTGAGGGAGGGAGTGACCACTGCTCAGTGAGGGCTGGAGTGAGTGAGTGAGGGAGAGTGACCACTGGTCAGTGAGGGGTGGAGTGAATGAGTGAGGGAGTGACCACTGGTCAGTGAGGTCTGGAGTGAGTGAGGGAGGGAGTGATCACTGGTCAGTGAGGGCTGGAGTGAGTGAGTGAGGGGGAGTGACCACTGGTCAGTGAGGGCTGGAGTGAGTTAGTGAGGGAGTGACCACTGGTCAGTGAGGGCTGGAGTGAGTGAGTGAGTGAGGGAGTGACCACTGGTCAGTGAGGGCTGGAGTGAGTGAGGGAGGGAGAGTGACCACTGGTCAGTGAGGGCTGGAGTGAGTGAGGGAGGGAGAGTGACCACTGGTCAGTGAGGGCTGGAGTGAGTGAGGGAGGGAGAGTGACCCCTGGTCAGTGAGGGCTGGAGTGAATGAGTGAGTGAGAGTGACCACTGGTCAGTGAGGGTTGGAGTGAGGGAGGGAGAGTGACCCTGGACGGTGAGGGCTGGAGTGAATGAGTGAGGGAGAGTGACCACTGGTCAGTGAGGGCTGGAGTGAGTGAGGGTGAGAGAGTGACCCCTGGTCATTGAGGGCTGGAGTGAATGAGTGAGGGAGTGACCACTGCTCAGTGAGGGCTGGGGTGAGTGAGTGAGGGAGTGACCACAGGTCAGTGAGGTCTGGAGTGATGAGTGAGGGAGAGTGACCTCTGGGCAGTGAGGTCTGAAGTGAGTGAGTGAGGGAGAGTGACCCCTGGTCAGTGAGGGCTGGAGTGCATGAGTGAGGGTGAGTGACCACTGGTCAGTGAGATCTGGAGTGAGTAAGTGAGGGAGAGTGACCACTGGTCAGTGAGGGCTGGAGTGAGGGAGGGAGGGAGAGTGTCCAATGGTCAGTGAGGGCTGGAGTGAGTGAGTGAGGGAGAGTGACCCCTGGTCAGTGAGGGCTGGAGTGAGTGAGTGAGGGGGAGTGTCCATTGGTCAGTGAGGGCTGGAGTGAGTGAGTGAGGGAGAGTGACCCCTGGTCAGTGAGGGCTGGAGTGAGTGAGTGAGTGAGGGAGTGACCACTGGTCAGTGAGGGCTGGAGTGAGTGAGGGAGGGAGAGTGACCCCTGGTCAGTGAGGGGTGGAGTGAATGAGTGAGGGAGTGACCACTGGTCAGTGAGGTCTGGAGTGAGTGAGGGAGGGAGTGACCACTGGTCAGTGAGGGCTGGAGTGAGTGAGTGAGGGAGAGTGACCACTGGTCAGTGTGGGCTGGAGTGAGTGAGGGTGAGAGAGTGACCCCTGGTCATTGAGGGCTGGAGTGAATGAGTGAGGGAGTGACCACTGCTCAGTGAGGGCTGGAGTGAGTGAGTGAGGGAGTGACCACAGGTCAGTGAGGTCTGGAGTGATGAGTGAGGGAGAGTGACCTCTGGGCAGTGAGGTCTGAAGTGAGTGAGTGAGGGAGAGTGACCCCTGGTCAGTGAGGGCTGGAGTGCATGAGTGAGGGTGAGTGACCACTGGTCAGTGAGATCTGGAGTGAGTAAGTGAGGGAGAGTGACCACTGGTCAGTGAGGGCTGGAGTGAGGGAGTGAGGGAGAGTGTCCAATGGTCAGTGAGGGCTGGAGTGAGTGAGTGAGGGAGAGTGACCCCTGGTCAGTGAGGGCTGGAGTGAGTGAGTGAGGGGGAGTGTCCATTGGTCAGTGAGGGCTGGAGTGAGTGAGTGAGGGAGAGTGACCCCTGGTCAGTGAGGGCTGGAGTGAGTGAGTGAGGGAGAGTGTCCATTGGTCAGTGAGGGCTGGAGTGAGTGAGTGAGGGAGTGACCACTGGTCAGTGAGGGCTGGAGTGAGTGAGGGAGTGAGGGTGACTCCTGGTCAGTGAGGGCTGGAGTCTGTGAGTGAGGGTGAGTGACCACTGGTCAGTGAGGGCTGGAGTGAGGGAGGGAGGGAGAGTGTCCAATGGTCAGTGAGGGCTGGAGTGAGGGTGTGAGGGAGAGTGACCACTTGTCAGTGAGGGGTGGAGTGAATGAGTGAGGGAGTGACCACTGGTCAGTGAGGTCTGGAGTGAGTGAGGGAGGGAGTGACCACTGCTCAGTGAGGGTTGGAGTGAGTGAGTGAGGGAGAGTGACCACTGGTCAGTGAGGGCAGGAGTGAGTGAGGGAGGGAGAGTGACCCCTGATCAGTGAGGGGTGGAGTGAATGAGTGAGGGAGTGACCACTGGTCAGTGAGGTCTGGAGTGAGTGAGTGAGGGAAGTGACCCCTGGTCAGTGAGGGGTGGAGTGAATGAATGAGGGAGTGACCACTGGTCAGTGAGGTCTGGAGTGAGTGAGGGAGGGAGTGATCACTGGTAAGTGAGAGCTGGAGTGAGTGAGGGTGAGAGAGTGACCCCTGGTCATTGAGGGCTGGAGTGAATGAGTGAGGGAGTGACCACTGGTCAGTGAGGGCTGGAGTGAGTGAGCGAGGGAGAGTGACCCCTGGTCAGTGAGGGCTGGAGTGAGTGAGTGAGGGAGAGGGTCCACTGGTCAGTGAGGTCTGGAGTGATGAGTGAGGGAGAGTGACCTCTGGTCAGTGAGGGCTGGAGTGAATGAGTGAGGGAGTGACCACTGGTCAGTGAGGTCTGGAGTGAGTGAGTGAGGGAGTGACCACAGGTCAGTGAGGTCTGGAGTGATGAGTGAGGGAGAGTGACCTCTGGTCAGTGAGGTCTGGAGTGAGTGAGTGAGGGAGAGTGACCCCTGGTCAGTGAGGGCTGGAGTGCATGAGTGAGGGTGAGTGACCACTGGTCAGTGAGATCTGGAGTGAGTGAGTGAGGGAGAGTGACCACTGGTCAGTGAGGGGTGGAGTGAGTGAGGGAGGGAGTGACCACTGCTCAGTGAGGGTTGGAGTGAGTGAGTGAGGGAGAGTGACCACTGGTCAGTGAGGGCAGGAGTGAGTGAGGGAGGGAGAGTGACCCCTGGTCAGTGAGGGGTGGAGTGAATGAGTGAGGGAGTGACCACTGGTCAGTGAGGTCTGGAGTGAGTGAGTGAGGGAAGTGACCCCTGGTCAGTGAGGGGTGGAGTGAATGAGTGAGGGAGTGACCACTGGTCAGTGAGGTCTGGAGTGAGTGAGTGAGGGAGAGTGACCTCTGGTCAGTGAGGTCTGGAGTGAGTGAGTGAGGGAGAGTGACCCCTGGTCAGTGAGGGCTGGAGTGAGTGAGTGAGGGAGAGGGTCCACTGGTCAGTGAGGTCTGGAGTGATGAGTGAGGGAGAGTGACCTCTGGTCAGTGAGGGCTGGAGTGAATGAGTGAGGGAGTGACCACTGGTCAGTGAGGTCTGGAGTGAGTGAGTGAGGGAGTGACCACAGGTCAGTGAGGTCTGGAGTGATGAGTGAGGGAGAGTGACCTCTGGTCAGTGAGGTCTGGAGTGAGTGAGTGAGGGAGAGTGACCCCTGGTCAGTGAGGGCTGGAGTGAGGGAGGGAGGGAGAGTGTCCAATGGTCAGTGAGGGCTGGAGTGAGTGAGTGAGGGAGAGTGACCCCTGGTCAGTGAGGGCTGGAGTGAGTGAGTGAGGGGGAGTGTCCATTGGTCAGTGAGGGCTGGAGTGAGTGAGTGAGGGAGTGACCACTGGTCAGTGAGGGCTGGAGTGAGTGAGGGAGTGAGGGTGACTCCTGGTCAGTGACGGCTGGAGTGTGTGAGTGAGGGTGAGTGACCACTGGTCAGTGAGGGCTGGAGTGAGTGAGGGAGGGAGGGAGAGTGACCACTGCTCAGTGAGGGCTGCAGTGAGTGAGTAAGGGAGAGTGACCACTGGTCAGTGAGGGCTGGAGTGAGTGAGTGAGGGAGAGTGACCACTGGTCAGTGAGATCTGGAGTGAGTGAGTGAGGGAGAGTGACCACTGGTCAGTGAGATCTGGAGTGAGTGAGTGAGGGAGAGTGACCACTGGTCAGTGAGGGCTGGAGTGAGGGAGGGAGGGAGAGTGTCCAATGGTCAGTGAGGGCTGGAGTGAGGGTGTGAGGGAGAGTGACCACTTGTCAGTGAGGGGTGGAGTGAATGGGTGTGGGAGTGACCACTGGTCAGTGAGGTCTGGAGTGAGTGAGGGAGGGAGTGATCACTGGTCAGTGAGAGCTGTAGTGAGTGAGTGAGGGGGAGTGACCCCTGGTCAGTGAGGGCTGGAGTGAGTGAGTGAGGGTGAGTGACCACTGGTCAGTGAGGGCTGGGGTGTGTGAGTGAGTGAAGCAGAGTGACCACTGGTCAGTGAGGGCTGGAGTGAGTAAGTGAGAGAGTGACCCGTGGTCAGTGAGGGCAGGAGTGAGTGAGTGAGGGAGAGTGACCCCTGGTCAGTGAGGGCTGGAGTGAATGAGTGAGGGAGTGACCCGTGGTCAGTGAGGGCTGGAGTGAGTGAGGGAGGGAGTGATCACTGGTCAGTGAGGGCTGGAGTGAGTGAGTGAGGGTGAGTGACCACTGGTCAGTGAGGGCTGGGGTGTGTGAGTGAGTGAAGCAGAGTGACCACTGGTCAGTGAGGGCTGGAGTGAGTAAGTGAGAGAGTGACCCGTGGTCAGTGAGGGCAGGAGTGAGTGAGTGAGGGAGAGTGACCCCTGGTCAGTGAGGTCTGGAGTGAATGAGTGAAGGAGTGACCCGTGGTCAGTGAGGGCTGGAGTGAGTGAGGGAGGGAGTGATCACTGGTCAGTGAGGGCTGGAGTGAGTGAGGGAGGGAGAGTGACCCCTAGTCAGTGAAGGCTGGAGTGAATGAGCGAGGGAGTGACCACTGGTCAGTGAGGGCTGGAATGAGTGAGTGAGGGAGTGACCACTGCTCAGTGAGGGCTGGAGTGAGTGAGCGAGGGAGAGTGACCCCTGGTCAGTGAGGGCTGGAGTGAGTGAGTGAGGGAGAGGGTCCACTGGTCAGTGAGGTCTGGAGTGATGAGTGAGGGAGAGTGACCTCTGGTCAGTGAGGGCTGGAGTGAATGAGTGAGGGAGTGACCACTGGTCAGTGAGGTCTGGAGTGAGTGAGTGAGGGAGTGACCACAGGTCAGTGAGGTCTGGAGTGATGAGTGAGGGAGAGTGACCTCTGGTCAGTGAGGGCTGGAGTGTGTGTGGGAGGGAGAGTGACCCCTGGTCAGAGACGGCAGGAGTGAGTGAGTGAGGGAGAGCGACCACTGGTCATTGAGGGCTGGAGTGAGTGAGGGAGGGAGTGACCACTGGTCAGTGAGGGATGGAGCGAGGGAGGGAGAGTGACCCCTGTCAGTGAGGGCTGCAGTGAGTGAGGGAGGGAGAGTGACCCCTGGTCAGTGAGGGCTGGAGTGCGTGAGTGAGGGTGAGTGACCACTGGTCAGTGAGATCTGGAGTGAGTTAGCGAGGGAGTGTGTCCGCTGGTCAGTGAGGGCTGGAGTGAGTGAGGGAGAGTGACCCCAGTTAGTGAGGGCTACAGTGAGTGAGTGAGGGAGAGTGACCCCTGGTCAGTGAGGGCTGGAGTGAATGAGTGAGGGAGAGTGACCATTGGTCAGTGAGGGCTGGAGTGAGTGAGGGAGGGAGTGATCACTGGTCAGTGAGGGCTGGAGTGAGTGAGGGAGTGAGGGTGACCCCTGGTCATTAAGGGCTGGAGTGGGTGAGGGAGGGAGAGTGACGCCTGGTCAGTGAGGGATGGAGTGAATGAGTGAGGGAGAGTGACCCCTGGTCAGTGAGGGCTGGAGTGAGTGAGGGAGGGAGTGACCACTAGTCAGTGAGAGCTGGAGTGAGTGAGTGAGGGAGTGATCACTGGTCAGTGAGGGATGGAGTGAGGGAGGCAGAGTGACCCCTGTCAGTGAGGGCTGGAGTGAGTAAGTGAGGGTGTGACCACTGGTCAGTGAGGTCTGGAGTGAGTTAGCGAGGGAGTGGGTCCCCTGGTCAGTGAGGGCTGGAGTGAGTGAGGGAGAGTGACACCGGTCAGTGAGGGCTAGAGTGAGTGAGTGAGGGAGAGTGACCATTGGTCAGTGAGGCCTGGAGTGAGTGAGTGAGGGAGGGAGTGACCACTGGTCAGTGAGGGCTGGAGTGTGTGTGGGAGGGAGAGTGACCCCTGGTCAGAGAGGGCAGGAGTGAGTGAGTGAGGGAGGGAGTGACCACTGGTCAGTGAGAGCTGGAATGAGTGAGGGAGGGAGTGATCAATGGTCAGTGAGGGATGGAGTGAGGGAGGGAGAGTGACCCCTGTCAGTGAGGGCTGCAGTGAGTGAGGGAGGGAGAGTGACCCCTGGTCAGTGAGGGCTGGAGTGCGTGAGTGAGGGTGAGTGACCACTGGTCAGTGAGATCTGGAGTGAGTTAGCGAGGGAGTGTGTCCGCTGGTCAGTGAGGGCTGGAGTGAGTGAGGGAGAGTGACCCCGGTCAGTGAGGGCTAGAGTGAGTGAGTGAGGGAGAGTGACCCCTGGTCAGTGAGGGCTGGAGTGAAGGAGTGAGGGAGTGACCACTGGTCAGTGAGGGCTGGAGTGAGTGAGGGAGGGAGTGATCACTGGTCAGTGAGGGCTGGAGTGAGTGAGGGAGTGAGGGTGACCCCTGGTCATTAAGGGCTGGAGTGTGTGAGTGAGGGAGAGTGACCCCGGTCAGTGAGGGCTAGAGTGAGTGAGTGAGGGAGAGTGACCCCTGGTCAGTGAGGGCTGGAGTGAATGAGTGAGGGAGTGACCACTGGTCAGTGAGGGCTGGAGTGAGTGAGGGAGGGAGTGATCACTGGTCAGTGAGGGCTGGAGTGAGTGAGGGAGTGAGGGTGACCCCTGGTCATTAAGGGCTGGAGTGTGTGAGTGAGGGAGAGTGACCCCGGTCAGTGAGGGCTGGAATGAGTGAGTGAGGGAGTGACCACTGCTCAGTGAGGGCTGGAGTGAGTGACGCAGAATGATCCCGGTCAGTGAGGGCTGGAGTGAGTGAGTGAGGGAGAGTGGCCACTGGTCAGTGAGGGCTTGAGTGAGTGAGGGAGAGTGACCCCGGTCAGTCAGGGCTAGAGTGAGTAAGTGAGGGAGAGTGACCCCTGGTCAGTGAGGTCTGGAGTGAATGAGTGAGGGAGTTACCACTGGTCAATGAGGGCTGGAGTGAGTGAGGGAGTGAGGGTGACTCCTGGTCAGTAAGGGCTGGAGTGCGTGTGAGGGATAGTGACCACTGGTCAGTGAGGTCTGGAGTGAGCAAGTGAGGGAGTGACCACTGATCAGTAAGGCTGGAGTGAGTGAGTGAGGGAGAGTGACCACTGGTCAGTGAGGGCTGGAGTGAGCGAGGGAGGGAGAGTGACCCCTGGTCAGTGAGTGGTGGAGTGAATGCGTGAGGGAGTGACCACTGCTCAGTGAGGGCTGGAGTGAGTGAGGGAGGAAGAGTCACCCCTGGTCAGTGAGGGCTGGAGTGAGTGAGTCAGGGAGAGTGACCCCTGGTCAGTGAGGTCTGGAGTGAGTGAGGGAGGGAGTAATCACTGGTCAGTGAGGGCTGGAGTGAGTGAGGGAGGGAGTGATCACTGGTCAGTGAGGGCTGGAGTGAGTGAGGGAGGGAATGTGACCCCTGGTCAGTGAGGGCAGGAATGAGTGAGTGAGGGTGAGTGACCACTGGTCAGTGAGGGCTGGGTTGAGTGAGTGAGTGAGGGAGAGTGACCACTGGTCAGTGAGGGCTGGAGTGAGTGAGTGAGGGAGAGTAACCCCTGGTCAGTGAGGGCTGGAGTGAGTGAGTCAGGGAGAGTGACTCCTGCTCAGTGAGGGCTGGAGTGAGCAAGTGAGTGAGAGTGACCATTGGTCAGTGAGGCCTGGAATGAGTAAGGGAGGGAGTGACTCCTGGTCAATGAGGGCTGGAGTGAGTGTGGGAGGGAGAGTGACCCCTGGTCAGTGAGGGGTGGAGTGCGTGAGTGAGGGTGAGTGACCACTGGTCAGTGAGGGCAGGAGTGAGTGAGGGAGGGAGTGATCACTGGTCAGTGAGGGCTGGAATGAGGGAGGGAGGAAGAGTGACCCCTGGTCAGTGATGGCTGGAGTGAATGAGTGAGGGAGTGACCACTGGTCAGTGAGGGCTGGAATGAGTGAGTGAGGGAGTGACCACTGGTCAGTGAGGTCTGGAGTGAGTGAGTGAGGGAGTGACCACTGGTCAGTGAGGGCTGGAGTGAGTGAGGGAGGGAGAGTGACCCCTGGTCAGTGAGTGGTGGAGTGAATGTGTGAGGGAGTGACCATTGGTCAGTGAGGTCTGGAGTGACTGAGGGAGGGAGAGTGACCACTGGCAGTGCGGGCTGAAGTGAGGGAGGGAGGGAGAGTGACCCCTGGTCAGTGATGGCTGGAGTGAATGAGTGAGGGAGTGACCACTGGTCAGTGAGGGCTGGAGTGAGTGAGTGAGGGAGTGACCACTGGTCAGTGAGGGATGGAGTGAGTGAGGGAGGGAGAGTGACATCTGGTCAGTTAGAACTGGAGTGAGTGAGTGAGGGAGTGAGCACTGCTCAGTGAGGGCTGGAGTGAGTGAAGGAGGGAGAGTGACCACTGGTCAGTGAGGGGTGGAGTGAATGAGTGAGGGTGTGACCACTGGTCAGTGAGATCTGGAGTGAGTGAGGGAGGGAGTGATCACTGGTCAGTGTGGGCTGGAGTGAGTGAGGGAGAGTGACCACTGGTCAGTGAGGGCTGGAGTGAGTAAGTGAGAGAGTGACCCCTGGTCAGTGAGGGCAGGAGTGATTGAGTGAGTGAGAGAGTGACCCCTGGTCAGTGAGGGGTGGAGTGAATGAGTGAGGGAGTGACCACTGTTCAGTGAGGTCTGGAGTGAGTGAGGGATGGAGTGATCACTGGTCAGTGTTGGCTGGAGTGAGTGAGGGAGGGAGTGTGAACCCTGGTCAGTGAGGGCGGGAGTAAGTGAGTGAGGGTGAGTGACCACTGGTCAGTGAAGGTTGGGTTGAGTGAGTGAGTGAGGAAGAGTGACCACTGGTCAGTGAGGGCTGGAGTGAGTGAGTGAGGGAGAGTAACCCCTGGTCAGTGAGGGCTGGAGTGAGTGAGTCAGGGAGAGTGACCCCTGTTCAGTGAGGGCTGGAGTGAGTGAGTGAGGGAGAGTAATCACTGATCAGTGAGGGCTGGGGTGAGCAAGTGAGGGAGAGTGACCATTGGTCAGTGAGGCCTGGAATGAGTGAGGGAGGGAGTGACTCCTGGTCAATGAGGGCTGGAGTGAGTGTGGGAGGGAGAGTGACCCCTGGTCAGTGAGGGTTGGAGTGCGTGAGTGAGGGTGAGTGACCACTAGTCAGTGAGGGCAGGAGTGAGTGAGGGAGGGAGTGATCACTGGTCAGTGAGGGCTGGAATGAGTGAGTGAGGGAGGGAGTGACCACTGGTCAGTGAGGGATGGAGTGAGGGAGGGAGTGTGACCCCTGTCAGTGAGGGCTGCAGTGATTGAGGGAGGGAGAGTGACCCCTGATCAGTGAGGGCTGGAGTGCGTGAGTGAGGGTGAGTGACCACTGGTCAGTGAGATCTGGAGTGAGTTAGCGAGGGAGTGTGTCCGCTGGTCAGTGAGGGCTGGAGTGAGTGAGGGAGAGTGACCCCTGGTCAGTGAGGGCTGGAGTGAATGAGTGAGGGAGAGTGACCATTGGTCAGTGAGGGCTGGAGTGAGTGAGGGAGGGAGTAACTGCTGGTCAGTGAGGCCTGGAGTGAGTGAGGGAGGGAGTGACCGCTGGCAGTGAGGGCTGGAGTGAGTGACTGAGGGAGTGATCACTGGTCAGTGAGGGATGGAGTGAGTGAGGGAGGGAGAGTGACCCCTGGTCAGTGAGGGCTGGAGTGCATGAGTGAGGGTGAGTGACCACTGGTCAATGAGGTCTGGAGTGATTGAGTGAGGGAGTGACCACTGGTCAGTGAGATCTGGAGTGAGTGAGGGAGGGAGAGTGACCCCTGGTCAGTGATGGCTGGAGTGAATGAGCGAGGGAGTGACCACTGGTCAGTGAGGGCTGGAATGAGTGAGTGAGGGAGTGTCCACTGGTCAGTGAGGGCTGGAGTGAGTGAGGGAGGGAGTGACCACTAGTCAGTGAGAGCTGGAGTGAGTGAGTGAGGGAGTGATCACTGGTCAGTGAGGGATGGAGTGAGCGAGGCAGAGTGACCCCTGTCAGTGAGGGCTGGAGTGAGTAAGTGAGGGAGTGACCACTGGACAGTGAGGTCTGGAGTGAGTTAGCGAGGGAGTGGGTCCGCTGGTCAGTGAGGGCTGGAGTGAGTGAGGGAGAGTGACACCGGTCAGTGAGGGCTAGAGTGAGTGAGTGAGGGAGAGTGACCATTGGTCAGTGAGGCCTGGAGTGAGTGAGTGAGGGAGGGAGTGACCACTGGTCAGTGAGGGCTGGAGTGTGTGTGGGAGGGAGAGTGACCCCTGGTCAGAGAGGGCAGGAGTGAGTGAGTGAGGGAGGGAGTGACCACTGGTCAGTGAGAGCTGGAGTGAGTGAGGGAGGGAGTGATCACTGGTCAGTGAGGGATGGAGTGAGGGAGGGAGAGTGACCCCTGTCAGTGAGGGCTGCAGTGAGTGAGGGAGGGAGAGTGACCCCTGGTCAGTGAGGACTGGAGTGAGTGAGTGAGGGTGAGTGACCACTGGTCAGTGAGATCTGGAGTGAGTTAGCGAGGGAGTGTGTCCGCTGGTCAGTGAGGGCTGGAGTGAGTGAGGGAGAGTGACCCCGGTCAGTGAGGGCTAGATTGAGTGAGTAAGGGAGAGTGACCCCTGGTCAGTGAGGGCCGGAGTGAATGAGTGAGGGAGTGACCACTGGTCAGTGAGGGCTGGAGTGAGTGAGGGAGGGAGTGACCACTGGTCAGTGAGGGCTGGAGTGAGTGAGGGAGGGAGTGATCACTGGTCAGTGAGGGCTGGAGTGAGTGTGGGAGTGAGGGTGACCCCTCGTCAGAAAGGGCTGGAGTGTGTGAGTGACGGAGAATGATCCCGGTCAGTGAGGGCTGGAGTGAGTGAGTGAGGGAGAGTGGCCACTGGTCAGTGAGGGCTTGAGTGAGTGAGGGAGAGTGGCCACTGGTCAGTGAGGGCTTGAGTAAGTGAGGGAGAGTGACCCCTGGTCAGTGAGGTCTGGAGTAAATGAGTGAGGGAGTTACCACTGGTCAGTGAGGGCTGGAGTGAGTGAGGGAGTGAGGGTGACTCCTGGTCAGTAAGGGCTGGAGTGCATGTGAGGGATAGTGACCACTGGTCAGTGAGGTCTGGAGTGAGCAAGTGAGGGAGTGACCACTGATCAGTAAGGCTGGAGTGAGTGAGTGAGGGAGAGTGACCACTGGTCTGTGAGGTCTGGAGTGAGTGAGGGAGGGAGTGATCACTGGTCAGTGAGGGCTGGAGTGAGTGAGGGAGGGAAAGTGACCTCTGGTCAGTGAGAGCTGGAGTGAGTGAGGGAGGGAGAGTGACCCCTGGTCAGTGAGGGGTGGAGTGCGTGAGTGAGGGTGAGTGACCACTGGTCATTGAGGGCTGGAGTGAGTGAGGGAGGGAGTGACTCCTGGTCAGTGAGGGCTGGAATGAGGGAGGGAGGGAGAGTGACCCCTGGTCAGTGATGGCTGGAGTGAATGAGTGAGGGAGTGACCACTGGTCAGTGAGGGCTGGAATGAGTGAGTGAGGGAGTGACCACTGCTCAGTGAGGGCTGGAGTGAGTGAGTGAGGGAGTGACCACTGGTCAGTGAGGGCTGGAGTGAGTGAGGGAGGGAGAGTGACCCCTGGTCAGTAAGAGGTGGAGTGAATGTGTGAGGGAGTGACCATTGGTCAGTGAGGTCTGGAGTGACTGAGGGAGGGAGAGTGACCACTGGCAGTGCAGGCTGAAGTGAGGGAGGGAGGGAGAGTGACCCCTGGCAAGTGATGGCTGGAATGAGTGAGTGAGGGAGTGACCACTGGTCAGTGAGGGCTGGAGTGAGTGAGTGAGGGAGTGACCACTGGTCAGTGAGGGCTGGAGTGAGTGAGGGAGGGAGAGTGACCCCTGGTCAGTGAGTGGTGGAGTGAATGCGTGAGGGAGTGACCATTGGTCAGTGAGGTCTGGAGTGACTGAGGGAGGGAGAGTGACCCCTGGCAGTGCAGGCTGAAGTGAGGGAGGGAGGGAGAGTGGACCTGGTCAGTGAGGGCTGGAGTGAGTGAGTGAGGGTGAGTGACCACGGGTCAGTGAGGGCTGGAGTGAGTGAGGGAGGGATAGTGACCCCTGGTCAGTGAGGGGTGGAGTGAATGAGTGAGGGAGTGACCACTGGTCAGTGAGGCATGGAGTGAGTGAGGGATGGATAGTGACCCCTGGTTGATGAGGGCTGGAGTGAGTGAGTGAGTGAGGGAGAGTGACCACTGGTCAGTGAGGGCTGAAGTGAGTGAGTGAGCGAGGCAGGGTGACCACTGGTCAGTGAGAGCTGGAGAAAGTGAGAGAGTGACCAATGGTCAGTGAGGTCTGGAGTGAGTCAGCGAGGCAGAGGGTCCACTGGTCAGTGCGGGGTGGAGTGAGTGAGGGAGGGAGAGTGACGCCTGGTCAGTTAGAACTGGAGTGACTGAGAGAGGGAGTGAGCACTGCTCAGTGAGGGCTGGAGTGAGTGAAGGAGGGAGAGTGACCCCTGGTCAGTGAGGGGTGGAGTGAATGAGTGAGGGAGTGACCACTGGTCAGTGAGATCTGGAGTGAGTGAGGGAAGGAGTGATCACTGGTCAGTGAGGGCTGGAGTGAGTGAGGGAGAGTGACCACTGGTCAGTGAGGGCTGGAGTGATTGAGTGAGTGAGAGAGTGACCCCTGGTCAGTGAGGGGTGGAGTGAATGAGTGAGGGAGTGACCACTGGTCAGTGAGGTCTGGAGTGAGTGAGGGATTGAGTGATCACTGGTCAGTGAGGGCTGGAGTGAGTGAGGGAGGGAGTGTGACCCCTGGTCAGTGAGGGCGGGAGTAAGTGAGTGAGGGTGAGTGACCACTGGTCAGTGAGGGCTGGGTTGAGTGAGTGAGTGAGGGAGAGTGACCACTGGTCAGTGAGGGCTGGAGTGAGTGAGTGAGGGAGAGTAACCCCTGGTCAGTAAGGGCTGGAGTGAGTGAGTGAGGGAGAGTGACCCCTGTTCAGTGAGGGCTGGAGTGAGTGAGTCAGGGAGAGTGACCCCTGGTCAGTGAGGGCTGGAGTGAGTGAGTGAGGGAGAGTAATCACTGATCAGTGAGGGCTGGGGTGAGCAAGTGAGGGAGAGTGACCATTGGTCAGTGAGGCCTGGAATGAGTGAGGGAGGGAGTGACTCCTGGTCAATGAGGGCTGGAGTGAGTGTGGGAGGGAGAGTGACCCCTGGTCAGTGAGGGTTGGAGTGCGTGAGTGAGGGTGAGTGACCACTGGTCAGTGAGGGCTGGAATGAGGGAGGGAGGGAGAGTGACCCCTGGTCAGTGATGGCTGGAGTGAATGAGTGAGGGAGTGACCACTGGTCAGTGAGGGCTGGAATGAGTGAGTGAGGGAGTGACCACTGGTCAGTGAGGGCTTGAGTGAGTGAGGGAGGGAGTGACCACTGGTCAGTGAGGGATGGAGTGAGGGAGGGAGAGTGACCCCTGGCAGTGAGGGCGAGAGTGAGGGAGGGAGGGAGAGTGACCCCTGGTCAGTGAGGGCTGGAGTGCGTGAGTGAGGGTGAGTGACCACTGGTCAGTGAGATCTGGAGTGAGTTAGCGAGGGAGTGTGTCCGCTGGTCAGTGAGGGCTGGAGTGAGTGAGGGATAGTGACCCCAGTCAGTGTGGGCTAGAGTGAGTGAGTGAGGGAGAGTGAACCCTGGTCAGTGAGGGGTGGAGTGAATGAGTGAGGGAGAGTGACCACTGGTCAGTGAGGGCTGGAGTGAGTGAGGGAGGGAGTAACTACTGGTCAGTGAGGCCTGGAGTGAGTGAGGGAGGGAGTAACCCCTGGCAGTGAGGGCTGGAGTGAGTGAGTGAGGGAGTGATCACTGGTCAGTGAGGGATGGAGTGAGTGAGGGAGGGAGAGTGACCCCTGGTCAGTGAGGGCTGGAGTGCATGAGTGAGGGAGTGACCACTGGTCAGTGAGGGCTGGAATGAGTGAGTGAGGGAGTGACCACTGGTCAGTGAGTGCTGGAATGAGTGAGTGAGGGAGTGACCACTGGTCAGTGAGGGCTGGAGTGAGTAAGTGAGGGAGAGTGACCATTGGTCAGTGAGGCCTGGAGTGAGTGAGTGAGGGAGAGTGACCCCTGGTCAGTGAGGGCTGGAGTAAATGAGTGAGGGAGAGTGACCATTGGTCAGTGAGGGCTGGAGTGAGTGAGGGAGGGAGTGATCACTGGTCAGTGAGGGCTGGAGTGAGTGAGGGAGTGAGGGTGACCCCTGGTCATTAAGGGCTGGAGTAGGTGAGGGAGGGAGAGTGACCCCTGGTCAGTGAGGGATGGAGTGAATGAGTGAGGGAGAGTGACTCCTGGTCAGTGAGGGCTGGAGTGAGTGAGGGAGAGTGACCCCAGTCAGTGTGGGCTAGAGTGAGTGAGTGAGGGAGAGTGACCCCTGGTCAGTGAGGGATGGAGTGAATGAGTGAGGGAGAGTGACTCCTGGTCAGTGAGGGCTGGAGTGAGTGAGGGAGGGAGTAACTACTGGTCAGTGAGGCCTGGAGTGAGTGAGGGAGGGAGTGACCCCTGGCAGTGAGGGCTGGAGTGAGTGAGTGAGGGAGTGATCACTGGTCAGTGAGGGATGGAGTGAGTGAGGGAGGGAGAGTGACCCCTGGTCAGTGAGGGCTGGAGTGCATGAGTGAGGGAGTGACCACTGGTCAGTGAGGGCTGGAATGAGTGAGTGAGGGAGTGACCACTGGTCAGTGAGTGCTGGAGTGAGTGAGTGAGGGAGTGAGCACTGCTCAGTGAGGGCTGGACTGAGTCAAGGAGGGAGAGTGACCCCTGGTCAGTGAGGGGTGGAGTGAATGAGTGAGGGAGTGACCACTGGTCAGTGAGATCTGGAGTGAGTAACAGAGGGAGTGATCACTGGTCAGTGAGGGCTGGAGTGAGTGAGGGAGAGTGACCACTGGTCAGTGAGGGCTGGAGTGAGTAAGTGAGGGTGAGTGACCACTGGTCAGTGAGGGCTGGGTTGAGTGAGTGAGTGAGGGAGTGTGACCACTGGTCAGTGAGGTCTGGAGTGAGTGAGTGAGGGAGAGTAACCCCTGGTCAGTGAGGGCTGGAGTGAGTGAGGGATGGATAGTGACCCCTGGTTGATGAGGGCTGGAGTGAGTGAGTGAGTGAGGGAGAGTGACCACTGGTCAGTGAGGGCTGAAGTGAGTGAGTGAGGGAGGCAGGGTGACCACTGGTCAGTGAGAGCTGGAGGCAGTGAGAGAGTGACCAATGGTCAGTGAGGTCTGGAGTGAGTTAGCGAGGCAGAGGGTCCACTGGTCAGTGCGGGGTGGAGTGAGTGAGGGAGGGAGAGTGATGCCTGGTCAGTTAGAACTGGAGTGAGTGAGTGAGGGAGTGAGCACTGCTCAGTGAGGGCTGGAGTGAGTGAAGGAGGGAGAGTGACCCCTGGTCAGTGAGGGGTGGAGTGAATGAGTGAGGGAGTGACCACTGGTCAGTGAGATCTGGAGTGAGTGAGGGAGGGAGTGATCACTGGTCAGTGAGGGCTGGAGTGAGTGAGGGAGAGTGACCACTGGTCAGTGAGGGCTGGAGTGAGTAAGTGAGAGAGAGACCCCTGGTCAGTGAGGGGTGGAGTGAATGAGTGAGGGAGTGACCACTGGTCAGTGAGGTCTGGAGTGAGTGAGGGATGGAGTGATCACTGGTCAGTGAGGGCTGGAGTGAGTGAGGGAGGGAGTGTGACCCCTGGTCAGTGAGGGCGGGAGTAAGTGAGTGAGGGTGAGTGACCACTGGTCAGTGATGGCTGGGTTGAGTGAGTGAGTGAGGGAGAGTGACCACTGGTCAGTGAGGGCTGGAGTGAGTGAGTGAGGGAGAGTAACCCCTGGTCAGTGAGGGCTGGAGTGAGTGAGTCAGGGAGAGTGACCCCTGGTCAGTGAGGGCTGGAGTGAGTGAGTGAGGGAGAGTAATCACTGATCAGTGAGGGCTGGAATGAGTGAGGGAGGGAGTGACTCCTGGTCAATGAGGGCTGGAGTGAGTGTGGGAGGGAGAGTGACCCCTGGTCAGTGAGGGTTGGAGTGCGTGAGTGAGGGTGAGTGACCACTGGTCAGTGAGGGCAGGAGTGAGTGAGGGAGGGAGTGATCACTGGTCAGTGAGGGCTGGAATGAGTGAGTGAGGGAGTGACCACTGGTCAGTAAGGGCTGGAGTGAGTGAGTGAGGGAGTGACCACTGGTCAGTGAGGGCTGGAGTGAGTGAGGGAGGGAGAGTGACCCCTGGTCAGTGAGTGGTGGAGTGAATGCGTGAGGGAGTAACCATTGGTCAGTGAGGTCTGGAGTGACTGAGGGAGGGAGAGTGACCCCTGGCAGTGCGGGCTGAAGTGAGGGAGGGAGGGAGAGTGACCCCTGGTCAGTGATGGCTGGAGTGAATGAGTGAGGGAGTGACCACTGGTCAGTGAGGGCTGGAATGAGTGAGTGAGGGAGTGACCACTGGTCAGTGAGGGCTGGATTCAGTGAGTGAGGGAGTGACCACTGGTCAGTGAGGGCTGGAGTGAGTGAGGGAGGGAGAGTGACCCCTGGTCAGTGAGTAGTGGAGTGAATGCATGAGGGAGTGACCATCGGTCAGTGAGGTCTGGAGTGACTGAGGGAGGGAGATTGAACCCTGGCAGTGCGGGCTGAAGTGAGGGAGGGTGGGAGAGTGACCACTGGTCAGTGAGGGCTGGAGTGAGTGAGTGAGGGTGAGTGACCACGGGTCAGTGAGGGCTGGAGTGAGTGAGGGAGGGATAGTGACCCCTGGTCAGTGTGGGGTGGAGTGAATGAGTGAGGGAGTGACCACTGGTCATTGAGGCATGGAGTGAGTGAGGGATGGATAGTGACCCCTGGTTGATGAGGGCTGGAGTGAATGAGTGAGTGAGTGAGGGAGAGTGACCACTGGTCAGTGAGGGCTGAAGTGAGTGAGTGAGGGAGGCAGGGTGACCACTGGTCAGTGAGAGCTGGAGGAAGTGAGAGAGTGACCAATGGTCAGTGAGGTCTGGAGTGAGTTAGCGAGGCAGAGGGTCCACTGGTCAGTGCGGGGTGGAGTGAGTGAGGGAGGGAGAGTGACGCCTGGTCAGTTAGAACTGGAGTGAGTGAGTGAGGGAGTGAGCACTGCTCAGTGAGGGCTGGAGTGAGTGAAGGAGGGAGAGTGACCCCTGGTCAGTGAGGGGTGGAGTGAATGAGTGAGGGAGTGACCACTGGTCAGTGAGATCTGGAGTGAGTGATGGAGGGAGTGATCACTGGTTAGTGAGGGCTGGAGTGAGTGAGGGAAAGTGACCACTGGTCAGTGAGGGCTGGAGTGAGTAAGTGAGAGAGTGACCCCTGGTCAGTGAGGGCAGGAGTGATTGAGTGAGTGAAAGAGTGACCCCTGGTCAGTGAGGGGTGGAGTGAATGAGTGAGGGAGTGCCCACTGGTCAGTGAGGTCTGGAGTGAGTGAGGGATGGAGTGATCACTGGTCAGTGAGGCCTGGAGTGAGTGAGGGAGGGAGTGACCCCTGGCAGTGAGGGCTGGAGTGAGTGAGTGAGGGAGTGATCACTGGTCAGTGAGGGATGGAGTGAGTGAGGGAGGGAGAGTGACCCCTGGTCACTGAGGGCTGGAGTGCATGAGTGAGGGAGTGACCACTGGTCAGTGAGGGCTGGAATGAGTGAGTGAGGGAGTGACCACTGGTCAGTGAGGGCTGGAGTGAGTAAGTGAGGGAGAGTGACCATTGGTCAGTGAGACCTGGAGTGAGTGAGGGAGGGAGTGACTACTGGTCAGTGAGGGCTGGACAGTGTGAGTGAGGGAGTGACCACTGGTCAGTGAGGCCTGGAGTGAGTGAGGGAGGGAGTGACCCCTGGCAGTGAGGGCTGGAGTGAGTGAGTGAGGGAGTGATCACTGGTCAGCGAGGGCTGGAGTGAGTGAGTGAGGGAGAGTGACCCATGGTCAGTGAGGGCTGGAGTGAATGAGGGAGGGAGTGACCACTAGTCAGTGAGAGCTGGAGTGAGTAAGTGAGGGAGTGACCACTGGTCAGTGAGGTCTGGAGTGAGTTCGCGAGGGAGTGGGTCCGCTGGTCAGTGAGGGCTGGAGTGAGTGAGGGAGAGTGACACCGGTCAGTGAGGGCTAGAGTGAGTGAGTGAGGGAGAGTGACCATTGGTCAGTGAGGCCTGGAGTGAGTGAGTGAGGGAGGGAGTGACCACTGGTCAGTGAGGGCTGGAGTGTGTGTGGGAGGGAGAGTGATCCCTGGTCAGAGAGGGCAGGAGTGAGTGAGTGAGGGAGGGAGTGACCACTGGTCAGTGAGAGCTGGAGTGAGTGAGGGAGGGAGTGATCACTGGTCAGTGAGGGATGGAGTGAGGGAGGGAGAGTGACCCCTGTCAGTGAGGGCTGCAGTGAGTGAGGGAGGGAGAGTGACCCCTGGTCAGTGAGGGCTGGAGTGCGTGAGTGAGGGTGAGTGACCACTGGTCAGTGAGATCTGGAGTGAGTTAGCGAGGGAGTGTGTCCGCTGGTCAGTGAGGGCTGGAGTGAGTGAGGGAGAGTGACCCCTGGTCAGTGAGGGCTGGAGTGAATGAGTGAGGGAGTGACCACTGGTCAGTGAGGGCTGGAGTGAGTGAGGGAAGGAGTGATCACTGGTCAGTGAGGGCTGGAGTGAGTGAGGGAGTGAGGGTGACCCCTGGTCAGAAAGGGCTGGAGTGTGTGAGTGAGGGAGAGTGACCCCGGTCAGTGAGGGCTAGAGTGAGTGACGGAGGGAGTGATCACTGGTCAGTGAGGGCTGGAGTGAGTGAGGGAGGGAGTGATCACTGGTCAGTGAGGGCTGGAGTGAGTGAGGGAGGGAGTGATCACTGGTCAGTGAGGGCTGGAGTGAGTGAGGGAGGGAGTGTGACCCCTGGTCAGTGAGGGCGGGAGTAAGTGAGTGAGGGTGAGTGACCCCTGGTCAGTGAGGTCTGGAGTGAGTGAGTGAGGGAGAGTAACCCCTGGTCAGTGACGGCTGGAGTGAGTGAGTCAGGGAGAGTGACCCCTGCTCAGTGAGGGCTGGAGTGAGTGAGTGAGGGAGAGTAATCACTGATCAGTGAGGGCTGGGGTGAACAAGTGAGGGAGAGTGACCATTGGTCAGTGAGGCCTGGAATGAGTGAGGGAGGGAGTGACTCCTGGTCAATGAGGGCTGGAGTGAGTGTGGGAGGGAGAGTGACCCCTGGTCAGTGAGGGGTGGAGTGCGTGAGTGAGGGTGAGTGACCACTGGTCAGTGAGGGCAGGAGTGAGTGAGGGAGGGAGTGATCACTGGTCAGTGAGGGCTGGAATGAGGGAGGGAGGGAGAGTGACCCCTGGTCAGTGATGGCTGGAGTGACTGAGGGAGGGAGAGTGACCCCTGGCAGTGCGGGCTGAAGTGAGGGAGGGAGGGAGAGTGACCCCTGGTCAGTGATGGCTGGAGTGAATGAGTGAGGTAGTGACCACTGGTCAGTGAGGGCTGGAATGAGTGAGTGAGGGAGTGACCACTGGTCAGTCAGGGCTGGAGTGAGTGAGTGAGGGAGTGACCACTGGTCAGTGAGATCTGGAGTGAGTGAGGGAGGGAGTGATCACTGGTCAGTGAGGGCTGGAGTGAGTGAGGGAGAGTGACCACTTGTCAGTGAGGGCTGGAGTGAGTAAGTGAGAGAGTGACCCCTGGTCAGTGAGTGCAGGAGTGAATGAGTGAGGGAGTGACCACTGGTCAGTGAGGTCTGGAGTGAGTGAGGGATGGAGTGATCACTGGTCAGTGAGGGCTGGGGTGAGTGAGTGAGGGAGAGTAACCCCTGGTCAGTGAGGGCTGGAGTGAGTGAGTCAGGGAGAGTGACCACTGGTCAGTGAGGGCTGGAGTGAGTGAGTCAGGGAGAGTGACCCCTGTTCAGTGAGGGCTGGAGTGACTGAGGGAGGGAGAGTGAACCCTGGCAGTGTGGGCTGAAGTGAGGGAGGGAGGGAGAGTGACCACTGGTCAGTGAGGGCTGGAGTGAGTGAGTGAGGGTGAGTGACTATGGGTCAGTGAGGGCTGAAGTGAGTGAGGGAGGGATAGTGACCACTGGTCAGTGAGAGCTGGAGGAAGTGAGAGAGTGACCAATGGTTAGTGAGGTCTGGAGTGAGTTAGCGAGGCAGAGGGTCCACTGGTCAGTGCGGGGTGGAGTGAGTGAGGGAGGGAGAGTGACGCCTGGTCAGTTAGAACTGGAGTGAGTGAGTGAGGGAGTGAGCACTGCTCAGTGAGGGCTGGAGTGAGTGAGGGAGGGAGAGTGACCCTTGGTCAGTGAGGGGTGGAGTGAATGAGTGAGGGAGTGACCACTGGTCAGTGAGATCTGGAGTGAGTGAGGGAGGGAGTGAGCACTGCTCAGTGAGGGCTGGAGTGAGTGAAGGAGGGAGCGTGACCCCTGGTCAGTGAGGGGTGGAGTGAATGAGTGAGGGAGTGACCACTGGTCAGTGAGATCTGGAGTGAGTGAGGGAGGGAGTGATCACTGGTCAGTGAGGGCTGGAGTGAGTGAGGGAGAGTGACCACTTGTCAGTGAGGGCTGGAGTGAGTAAGTGAGAGAGTGACCCCTGGTCAGTGAGTGCAGGAGTGAATGAGTGAGGGAGTGACCACTGGTCAGTGAGGTCTGGAGTGAGTGAGGGATGGAGTGATCACTGGTCAGTGAGGGCTGGGGTGAGTGAGTGAGGGAGAGTAACCCCTGGTCAGTGAGGGCTGGAGTGAGTGAGTCAGGGAGAGTGACCACTGGTCAGTGAGGGCTGGAGTGAGTGAGTCAGGGAGAGTGACCCCTGTTCAGTGAGGGCTGGAGTGAGTGAGTG
This sequence comes from Chiloscyllium punctatum, assembly GCF_047496795.1. Taxonomy (NCBI): domain Eukaryota; kingdom Metazoa; phylum Chordata; class Chondrichthyes; order Orectolobiformes; family Hemiscylliidae; genus Chiloscyllium; species Chiloscyllium punctatum. The sequence goes on from NW_027310029.1 coordinate 34,684, forward strand.
AGGGAGAGTAATCACTGATCAGTGAGGGCTGGGGTGAGCAAGTGAGGGAGAGTGACCATTGGTCAGTGAGGCCTGGAGTGAGTGTGGGAGGGAGAGTGACCCCTGGTCAGTGAGGGTTGGAGTGCGTGAGTGAGGGTGAGTGACCACTGGTCAGTGAGGGCAGGAGTGAGTGGGGGAGGGAGTGATCACTGGGCAGTGAGGGCTGGAATGAGTGAGTGAGGGAGTGACCACTCGTCAGTAAGGGCTGGAGTGAGTGAGTGAGGGAGTGACCACTGGTCAGTGAGGGCTGGAGTGTGTGAGGGAGGGAGAGTGACCCCTGGTCAGTGAGTGGTGGAGTGAATGCGTGAGGGAGTAACCATTGGTCAGTGAGGTCTGGAGTGACTGAGGGAGGGAGAGTGACCCCTGGCAGTGCGGGCTGAAGTGAGGGAGGGAGGGAGAGTGACCCCTGGTCAGTGATGGCTGGAGTGAATGAGTGAGGGAGTGACCACTGGTCAGTGAGGGCTGGAATGAGTGAGTGAGGGAGTGACCACTGCTCAGTGAGGGCTGGAGTGAGTGAGTGAGGGAGTGACCACTGGTCAGTGAGGGATGGAGTGAGGGAGGGAGGGAGAGTGACCCCTGGTCAGTGAGTAGTGGAGTGAATGCGTGAGGGAGTGACCATCGGTCAGTGAGGTCTGGAGTGACTGAGGGTGGGAGAGTGAACCCTGGCAGTGCGGGCTGAAGTGAGGGAGAGTGACCACTGGTCAGTGAGGGCTGGAGTGAGTGAGTGAGGGTGAGTGACCACGGGTCAGTGAGGGCTGGAGTGAGTGAGGGAGGGATAGTGACCCCTGGTCAGTGAGGGCTGGAGTGAATGAGTGAGGGAGTGACCACTGGTCAGTGAGATCTGGAGTGAGTGAGGGAGGGAGTGATCACTGGTCAGTGAGGGCTGGAGTGAGTGAGGGAGAGTGACCACTGGTCAGTGAGGGCTGGAGTGAGTAAGTGAGAGAGTGACCCCTGGTCAGTGAGGGCAGGAGTGATTGAGTGAGTGAGAGAGTGACCCCTGGTCAGTGAGGGGTGGAGTGAATGAGTGAGGGAGTGACCATTGGTCAGTGAAGTCTGGAGTGAGTGAGGGATGGAGTGATCACTGGTCAGTGAGGGCTGGAGTGAGTGAGGGAGGGAGTGTGACCCCTGGTCAGTGAGGGCGGGAGTAAGTGAGTGAGGGTGAGTGACCACTGGTCAGTGAGGGCTGGGTTGAGTGAGTGAGTGAGGGAGAGTGACCACTGGTCAGTGAGGGCTGGAGTGAGTGAGTGAGGGAGAGTAACCCCTGGTCAGTGAGGGCTGGTGTGAGTGAGTCAGGGAGAGTGACCCCTGTTCAGTGAGGGCTGGAGTGAGTGAGTGAGGGAGAGTAATCACTGATCAGTGAGGGCTGGGGTGAGCAAGTGAGGGAGAGTGACCATTGGGCAGTGAGGCCTGGAATGAGTGAGGGAGGGAGTGACTCCTGGTCAATGAGGGCTGGAGTGAGTGTGGGAGGGAGAGTGACCCCTGGTCAGTGAGGGTTGGAGTGCGTGAGTGAGGGTGAGTGACCACTGGTCAATGAGGGCAGGAGTGAGTGAGGGAGGGAGTGATCACTGGTCAGTGAGGGCTGGAATGAGGGAGGGAGGGAGAGTGACCCCTGGTCAGTGATGGCTGGAGTGAATGAGTGAGGGAGTGACCACTGGTCAGTGAGGGCTGGAGTGAGTGAGTGAGGGAGTGACCACTGGTCAGTGAGGGCTGGAGTGAGTGATGGAGGGAGAGTGACCCCTGGTCAGTGAGTGGTGGAGTGAATGCGTGAGGGAGTGATCATTGGTCAGTGAGGTCTGGAGTGACTGAGGGAGGGAGAGTGACCCCTGGCAGTGCGGGCTGAAGTGAGGGAGGGAGGGAGAGTGACCCCTGGTCAGTGATGGCTGGAGTGAATGAGTGAGGGAGTGACCACTGGTCAGTGAGGGCTGGAATGAGTGAGTGAGGGAGTGACCACTGCTCAGTGAGGGCTGGAGTGAGTGAGTGAGGGAGTGACCACTGGTCAGTGAGGGCTGGAGTGAGTGAGGGAGGGAGAGTGACCCCTGGTCAGTGAGTGGTGGAGTGAATGCGTGAGGGAGTGACCATCGGTCAGTGAGGTCTGGAGTGACTGAGGGAGGGAGAGTGAACCCTGGCAGTGCGGGCTGAAGTGAGGGAGGGAGGGAGAGTGACCACTGGTCAGTGAGGGCTGGAGTGAGTGAGTGAGGGTGAGTGACCACTGGTCAGTGAGGGCAGGAGTGAGTGAGGGAGGGAGTGATCACTGGTCAGTGAGGGCTGGAGTGAGTGAGTGAGGGAGTGACCACTGGTCAGTGAGGGCTGGAGTGAGTGAGTGAGGGTGAGTGACCACGGGTCAGTGAGGGCTGGAGTGAGTGAGGGAGGGATAGTGACCCCTGGTCAGTGAGGGGTGGAGTGAATGAGTGAGGGAGTGACCACTGGACAGTGAGGCATGGAGTGAGTGAGGGATGGATAGTGACCCCTGGTTGATGAGGGCTGGAGTGAGTGAGTGAGTGAGGGAGAGTGACCACTGGTCAGTGAGGGCTGAAGTGAGTGAGTGAGGGAGGCAGGGTGACCACTGGTCAGTGAGAGCTGGAGGAAGTGAGAGAGTGACCAATGGTCAGTGAGGTCTGGAGTGAGTCAGCGAGGCAGAGGGTCCACTGGTCAGTGCGGGGTGGAGTGAGTGAGGGAGGGAGAGTGACGCCTGGTCAGTTAGAACTGGAATGAGTGAGTGAGGGAGTGAGCACTGCTCAGTGAGGGCTGGAGTGAGTGAAGGAGGGAGAGTGACCCCTGGTGAGAGAGGGGTGGAGTGAATGAGTGAGGGAGTGACCACTGGTCAGTGAGATCTGGAGTGAGTGATGGAGGGAGTGATCACTGGTCAGTGAGGGCTGGAGTGAGTGAGGGAGAGTGACCACTGGTCAGTGAGGGCTGGAGTGAGTGAGTGAGAGAGTGACCCCTGGTCAGTGAGGGGTGGAGTGAGTGAGGGAGGGAGTGTGACCCCTCGTCAGTGAGGGCGGGAGTAAGTGAGTGAGAGTGAGTGACCACTGGTCAGTGAGGGCTGGGTTGAGTGAGTGAGTGAGGGAGAGTGACCACTGGTCAGTGAGGGCTGGAGTGAGTGAGTGAGGGTGAGTGACCACTGGTCAGTGAGGGCTGGGTTGAGTGAGTGAGTGAGGGAGAGTGACCACTGGTCAGTGAGGGCTGGAGTGAGTGAGTGAGGGAGAGTGACCCCTGGTCAGTGAGGGCTGGGGTGAGTGAGTCAGGGAGAGTGACCACTGATCAGTGAGGGCTGGGGTGAGCAAGTGAGGGAGAGTGACCATTGGTCAGTGAGGGCTGGAGTGTGTGAGTGAGGGAGAGGGACCATTGGTCAGTGAGGCCTGGAGTGAGTGAGGGAGGGAGAGTGACCCCTGGTCAGTGAGGGTTGGAGTGCGTGAGTGAGGGTGAGTGACCACTGGTCAGTGAGGGCAGGAGTGAGTGAGGGAGGGAGAGTGACCCCTGTCAGTGAGGGCTGGAGTGAGTGAGGGAGGTAGAGTGACCCCTGGTCAGTGAGGTCTGGAGTGAGTGAGGGAGGGAGAGTGACCCCTGGTCAGTGAGGGCGTGAGTAAGTGAGTGAGGGTGAGTGACCACTGGTCAGTGAGTGCTGGGTTGAGTGAGTGAGTGAGGGAGAGTGACCACTGGTCAGTGAGGGCTGGAGTGAGTGAGTGAGGGAGAGTAACCCCTGGTCAGTGAGGGCAGGAGTGAGTGAGTCAGGGAGAGTGACCCCTGGTCAGTGAGGGCTGGAGTGAGTGAGTGAGGGAGAGGAATCACTGATCAGTGAGGGCTGGGGTGAGCAAGTGAGGGAGAGTGACCATTGGTCAGTGAGGCCTGGAATGAGTGAGGGAGGGAGTGACTCCTGGTCAATGAGGGCTGGAGTGAGTGTGGGAGGGAGAGTGACCCCTGGTCAGTGAGGGTTGGAGTGCGTGAGTGAGGGTGAGTGACCACTGTTCAGTGAGGGCAGGAGTGAGTGAGGGAGGGAGTGATCACTGGTCAGTGAGGGCTGGAATGAGTGAGTGAGGGAGTGACCACTGGTCAGTGAGGTCTGGAGTGACTGAGGGAGGGAGAGTGACCCCTGGCAGTGCGGGCTGAAGTGAGGGAGGGAGGGAGAGTGACCCCTGGTCAGTGATGGCTGGAGTGAATGAGTGAGGGAGTGACCACTGGTCAGTGAGGGCTGGAATGAGTGAGTGAGGGAGTGACCACTGCTCAGTGAGGGCTGGAGTGAGTGAGTGAGGGAGTGACCACTGGTCAGTGAGGGCTGGAGTGAGTGAGGGAGGGAGAGTGACCCCTGGTCAGTGAGTAGTGGAGTGAATGCGTGAGGGAGTGACCATCGGTCAGTGAGGTCTGGAGTGACTGAGGGAGGGAGAGTGAACCCTGGCAGTGCGGGCTGAAGTGAGGGAGGGTGGGAGAGTGACCACTGGTCAGTGAGGGCTGGAGTGAGTGAGTGAGGGTGAGTGACCACGGGTCAGTGAGGGCTGGAGTGAGTGAGGGAGGGATAGTGACCCCTGGTCAGTGAGGGGTGGAGTGAATGAGTGAGGGAGTGACCACTGGTCAGTGAGGCATGGAGTGAGTGAGGGATGGATAGTGACCCCTGGTTGATGAGGGCTGGAGTGAGTGAGTGAGTGAGGGAGAGTGACCACTGGTCAGTGAGGGCTGAAGTGAGTGAGTGAGGGAGGCAGGGTGACCACTGGTCAGTGAGAGCTGGAGGAAGTGAGAGAGTGACCAATGGTCAGTGAGGTCTGGAGTGAGTTAGCGAGGCAGAGGGTCCACTGGTCAGTGCGGGGTGGAGTGAGTGAGGGAGGGAGAGTGACGCCTGTTCAGTTAGAACTGGAGTGACTGAGTGAGGGAGTGAGCACTGCTCAGTGAGGGCTGGAGTGAGTGAAGGAGGGAGAGTGACCCCTGGTCAGTGAGGGGTGGAGTGAATGAGTGAGGGAGTGACCACTGGTCAGTGAGATCTGGAGTGAGTGACGGAGGGAGTGACCACTGGTCAGTGAGGGCTGGAGTGAGTGAGGGAGGGAGTGATCACTGGTCAGTGAGGGCTGGAGTGAGTGAGGGAGAGTGACCCTGGTCAGTGAGGGCTGGAGTGAGTGAGGGAGGGAGGGTGACCCCTGGTCAGTGAGGGGTGGAGTGAATGAGTGAGGGAGTGACCACTGGTCAGTGAGGGCTCGAGTGAGTAAGTGAGGGAGAGTAACCCCTGGTCAGTGAGGGCTGGAGTGAAGGAGTAAGGGAGTGACCACTGGTCAGTGAGGGCTGGAGTGAGTGAGGGAGGGAGTGATCACTGGTCAGTGAGGGCTGGAGTGAGTGAGGAAGTGAGGGTGACCCCTGGTCAGTAAGGGCTGGAGTGAGTGAGGGAGAGTGACCCTGGTCAGTGAGGGCTGGAGTGAGTGAGGGAGGGAGGGTGACCCCTGGTCAGTGAGGGCTGGAGTGAGGGAGGGAGAGTGACCCCTGGTCAGTGAGGGCTGGAGTGTGTGAGTGAGGGAGACTGACCACTGGTCAGTGAGGGGTAGAGTGAGTGAGTGACAGAGTGACCCCTGGTCATTGAGGGCAGGAGTGAGGGAGTGAGGGAGGGAGAGTGACCACGGGTCAGTGAGGGCTGGAGTGAGTAAGTGAGGGAGTGACCACTGGTCTGTGAGGTCTGGAGTGAGTTAGTGAGGAAGAGTGACCATTGGTAAGTGAGGCCTGGAGTGAGTGAGGGAGGGAGTGACTACTGGTCAGTGAGGGCTGGGGTGAGTGAGGGAGGGAGTGATCACTGGTCAGTGAGGGCTGGAGTGAGTGAGGGCGGGAGTGATCACTGGTCAGTGAGGCCTGGAGTGAGTGAGGGAGGGAGTGACTACTGGTCAGTGAGGACTGGAGTGAGTGTGGGATGGAGAGTGACCACTGGTCAGAGAGGGCTGGAGTGAGTTAGCGAGGGAGCGGGTCCGCTGGTCAGTGAGGGCTGGAGTGAGTGAGTGAGGGAGAGTGACCCCTGGTCAGTGAGGGCTGGATTGAGTGAGGGAGAGAGTGATCACTGGTCAGTGAGGGCTGGAGTGAGGGAGTGAGGGAGAGTGACCACTGCTCAGTGAGTGCTGGAGTGAGTGAGGGAGGGAGTGACTACTGGTCAGTGAGGGCTGGAGTGAGTGAGGGAGGGAGTGATCACTGGTCAGTGAGGGCTGGAGTGAGTAAGTGGGAGAGTGACCCCTGGTCATTGAGGGCAGGAGTGAGTGAGTAGGGAGAATGACCCCTGGTCAGTGAGGAGTGGAGTGAATGAGTGAGGGAGTGACCACTGGTCCGTGAGATCTGGAGTGAGTGAGGGAGGGAGTGATCACTGGTCAGTGAGGGATGGAGTGAGGGAGGGAGAGTGACCCCTGTCAGTGAGGGCTGGAGTGCGTGAGGGAGGGAGAGTGACCCCTGGTCAGTATGGGCTGGAGTGAGGGAGTGAGGGAGGGAGAGTGACCACGGGTCAGTGAGGGCTGGAGTGAGTAAGTGAGGGAGTGACCACTGGTCTGTGAGGCCTGGAGTGAGTGAGGGAGGGAGTGACTACTGGTCAGTGAGGGCTGGAGTGAGTGAGGGAGGGAGTGATCACTGGTCAGTGAGGCCTGGAGTGAGTGAGGGAGGGAGTGACTACTGGTCAGTGAGGACTGGAGTGAGTGTGGGATGGAGAGTGACCACTGGTCAGTGAGGGCTGGAGTGAGTTAGCGAGGGAGCGGGTCCGCTGGTCAGTGAGGGCTGGAGTGAGTGAGTGAGGGAGAGTGCCCCCTGGTCAGTGAGGGCTGGATTGAGTGAGGGAGAGAGTGATCACTGGTCAGTGAGGGTTGGAGTGAGTGAGGGAGTGAGGGTGACCCCTGGTCAGTGAGGGGTGGAGTGAGGGAGGGAGGGAGAGTGACCACTGCTCAGTGAGTGCTGGAATGAGTGAGTGAGGGAGTGACCACTGGTCAGTGAGGGGAGGAGTAAGTGAGAGAGTGACCCCTGGTCAGTGAGGGCTGGAGTGCGTGAGGGAGGGAGAGTGACCCCTGCTCAGTAAGGGCTGGAGTGAGGGTGTGAGGGAGGGAGAGTGACCACGGGTCAGTGAGGGCTGGAGTGAGTAAGTGAGGGAGTGACCACTGGTCTGTGAGGTCTGGAGTGAGTTAGTGAGGGAGAGTGACCATTGGTCAGTGAGGCCTGGAGTGAGTGAGGGAGGGAGTGACTACTGGTCAGTGAGGGCTGGAGTGAGTGAGGGAGGGAGTGATCACTGGTCAGTGAGGGCTGGAGTGAGTGAGTGAGGGAGAGTGACCCCTGGTCAGTGAGGGCTGGATTGAGTGAGGGAGAGAGTGATCACTGGTCAGTGAGGGCTGGAGTGAGTGAGGGAGTGAGGGTGACCCCTGGTCAGTGAAGGGTGGAGTGAGGAAGGGAGGGAGAGTGACCACTGCTCAGTGAGTGCTGGAATGAGTGAGTGAGGGAGTGACTACTGGTCAGTGAGGGGAGGAGTAAGTGAGAGAGTGACCCCTGGTCAGTGAGGGCTTGAATGAGTGAGTGAGGGAGTGACCACAGGTCAGTGAGGGGAGGGGTAAGTGAGAGAGTGACCCCTGGTCAGTGAGGGTTGGAGTGAGTGAGTGAGGGAGAGTGACGACTGGTCAGTGAGGGCTGGAGTGAGTGAGGTAGGGAGAGTGACCACTGGTCAGTGAGGCCTGGAGTGAGTGAGGGAGTGAGGTGACCCCTGGTTAGTAAGGGCTGGAGTGTGTGAGTGAGGGAGAGTGCCCACTGCTCAGTGAGGGCTGGAGTGAGTGTGGGAGGGAGAGTGACCCCTGGTCAGTAAGGGCTGGAGTGAAGGAGTGAGGGAGGGAGAGTGACCACGGGTCAGTGAGGGCTGGAGTGAGTAAGTGAGCGAGTGACCACTGGTCTGTGAGGTCTGGAGTGAGTTAGCGAGGGAGAGTGACCATTGGTCAGTGAGGGGAGGGGTAAGTGAGAGAGTGACCCCTGCTCAGTAAGGGCTGGAGTGAGGGTGTGAGGGAGGGAGAGTGACCACGGGTCAGTGAGGGCTGGAGTGAGTAAGTGAGGGAGTGACCACTGGTCTGTGAGGTCTGGAGTGAGTTAGTGAGGGAGAGTGACCATTGGTCAGTGAGGCCTGGAGTGAGTGAGGGAGGGAGTGACTACTGGTCAGTGAGGGCTGGAGTGAGTGAGGGAGGGAGTGATCACTGGTCAGTGAGGGCTGGAGTGAGTGAGTGAGGGAGAGTGACCCCTGGTCAGTGAGGGCTGGATTGAGTGAGGGAGAGAGTGATCACTGGTCAGTGAGGGCTGGAGTGAGTGAGGGAGTGAGGGTGACCCCTGGTCAGTGAAGGGTGGAGTGAGGAAGGGAGGGAGAGTGACCACTGCTCAGTGAGTGCTGGAATGAGTGAGTGAGGGAGTGACTACTGGTCAGTGAGGGGAGGAGTAAGTGAGAGAGTGACCCCTGGTCAGTGAGGGCTTGAATGAGTGAGTGAGGGAGTGACCACAGGTCAGTGAGGGGAGGGGTAAGTGAGAGAGTGACCCCTGGTCAGTGAGGGTTGGAGTGAGTGAGTGAGGGAGAGTGACGACTGGTCAGTGAGGGCTGGAGTGAGTGAGGTAGGGAGAGTGACCACTGGTCAGTGAGGCCTGGAGTGAGTGAGGGAGTGAGGTGACCCCTGGTTAGTAAGGGCTGGAGTGTGTGAGTGAGGGAGAGTGCCCACTGCTCAGTGAGGGCTGGAGTGAGTGTGGGAGGGAGAGTGACCCCTGGTCAGTAAGGGCTGGAGTGAAGGAGTGAGGGAGGGAGAGTGACCACGGGTCAGTGAGGGCTGGAGTGAGTAAGTGAGCGAGTGACCACTGGTCTGTGAGGTCTGGAGTGAGTTAGCGAGGGAGAGTGACCATTGGTCAGTGAGGGCTGGAGTGAGTGAGGGAGGGAGTGATCACTGGTCAGTGAGGGATGGAGTGAGGGAGGGAGAGTGACCCCTGTCAGTGAGGGCTGGAGTGCGTGAGGGAGGGAGAGTGACCCCTGGTCAGTAAGGGCTGGAGTGAGGGAGTGAGGGAGGGAAAGTGACCACTGGTCAGTGAGGGCTGGAGTGAGTAAGTGAGGGAGTGACCACTGGTCTGTGAGGTCTGGAGTGAGTTAGCGAGGGAGAGTGACCATTGGTCAGTGAGGCCTGGAGTGAGTGAGGGAGGGAGTGACTACTGGTCAGTGAGGGATGGAGTGAGTGAGGGAGGGAGTGATCACTGGTCAGTGAGGGCTGAAGTGAGTGAGGGAGGGAGAGTGACCATTGGTCAGTGAACCTGGAGTGAGTGAGGGAGGGAGTGACGACTGGTCAGTGAGGGCTGGAATGAGTGAGGGAGGGAGAGTGACCCCTGGTCAGTGAGGGCTGGAGTGAGTGAGTGAGGGAGAGTGACCCCTGGTCAGTGAGGGCTGGAGTGAGTGAGGGAGAGAGTGATCACTGGTCAGTGAGGGCTGGAGTGAGTGAGGGTGACCCCTGGTCAGTGAGGGGAGGAGTAAGCGAGAGAGTGACCCCTGGTCAGTGAGGGCTGGAATGAGTGAGTGAGGGAGTGACCACAGGTCAGTGAGGGTTGGAGTGAGTGAGTGAGGGAGAGTGACGACTGGTCAGTGAGGGCTGGAGTGAGTGAGGGAGGGAGTGATCACTGGTCAGTGAGGGCTGGTGTGAGTGAGGTAGGGAGAGTGACCACTGGTCAGTGAGGCCTGGAGTGAGTGAGGGAGTGAGGTGACCCCTGGTTAGTAAGGGCTGGAGTGTGTGAGTGAGGGAGAGTGCCCACTGCTCAGTGAGGGCTGGAGTGAGTGTGGGAGGAAGAGTGACCCCTGGTCAGTAAGGGCTGGAGTGAGGGAGTGAGGGAGGGAGAGTGACCACGGGTCAGTGAGGGCTGGAGTGAGTAAGTGAGCGAGTGACCACTGGTCTGTGAGGTCTGGAGTGAGTTAGCGAGGGAGTGACCATTGGTCAGTGAGGGCTGGAGTGAGTGAGGGAGGGAGTGATCACTGGTCAGTGAGGGATGGAGTGAGGGAGGGAGAGTGACCCCTGTCAGTGAGGGCTGGAGTGCGTGAGGGAGGGAGAGTGACCCCTGGTCAGTAAGGGCTGGAGTGAGGGAGTGAGGGAGGGAGAGTGACCACGGGTCAGTGAGGGCTGGAGTGAGTAAGTGAGGGAGTGACCACTGGTCTGTGAGGTCTGGAGTGAGTTAGCGAGGGAGAGTGACCATTGGTCAGTGAGGCCTGGAGTGAGTGAGGGAGGGAGTGACTACTGGTCAGTGAGGGCTGGAGTGAGTGAGGGAGGGAGTGATCACTGGTCAGTGAGGGCTGGAGTGAGTGAGGGAGGGAGAGTGACCATTGGTCAGTGAACCTGGAGTGAGTGAGGGAGGGAGTGACGACTGGTCAGTGAGGGCTGGAGTGAGTGTGGGAGGGAGAGTGACCCCTGTCAGTGAGTGCTGGAATGAGTGAGGGAGGGAGAGTGACCCCTGGTCAGTGAGGGCTGGAGTGAGTGAGTGAGGGAGAGTGACCCCTGGTCAGTGAGGGCTGGAGTGAGTGAGGGAGAGAGTGATCACTGGTCAGTGAGGGCTGGAGTGAGTGAGGGAGTGAGGGTGACCCCTGGTCAGTGAGGGGTGGAGTGAGTGAGGGAGGGAGAGTGACCACTGGTCAGTGAGGGCTGGAATGAGTGAGTGAATGAGGCATAGTGACCACTGGTCAGTGAGGGGTGGAGTAAGTGAGAGAGTGACCCCTGGTCAGTGAGGGCTGGAGTGAGTGAGTGAGGGAGAGTGACGACTGGTCAGTGAGGGCTTTAGTGAGTGAGGGAGGGAGTGATCACTGGTCTGTGAGGCCTGGAGTGAGTGAGGGAGTGAGGTGACCCCTGGTCAGTAAGGGCTGGAGTGCGTGAGTGAGGGAGAGTGATCACTGGTCAGTGAGGGCTGGAGTGAGTGTGGGAGGGAGAGTGACCACTGGTCAGAGAGGCCTGGACTGAGTGAGGGAGTGAGGTGACCCCTGGTCAGTAAGGGCTGGAGTGCGTGAGTGAGGGAGAGTGACCACTGGTCAGTGAGGCCTGGACTGAGTGAGGGAGTGAGGTGACCCCTGGTCAGTATGGGCTGGAGTGAGGGAGTGAGGGAGGGAGAGTGACCACGGGTCAGTGAGGGCTGGAGTGAGTAAGTGAGGGAGTGACCATTGGTCAGCGAGGGCTGGAGTGACTGAGCGAGGGAGTGACCACTGGTCAGTGAGGGCTGGAGTGAGTGAGTGAGGAGTGACCACTGGTCAGTGAGGGCTGGAGTGAGCAGTGAGGGAGGGAGAGTGACCACTGGTCAGTGAGGTCTGGAGTGAGTGAGGGAGAGTGACCATGGTCAGTGAGGGCTGGAGTGAGTGAGAGTAACCCCTGGTCAGTGAGGGCTAGAGTGAATGAGTGACGGAGTGACCACTGGTCAGTGAGGGCTGGAGTGAGTGATGGAGGAAGAGTGACCCCTGGCAGTGAGGTCTGGAGTGAGTGAGGGAGGGAGTGATCACTGGTCAGTGAGGGCTGGAGTGAGTGAGGGAGAGTGACCCCTGTCAGTGAGGGCTGGAGTGAATGAGTGAGGGAGTGACCACTGGTCAGTGAGGGCTGGAGTGAGTGAGGGAGTGAAGGTGACCCCTGGTCAGTAAGGGCTGGAGTGCGTGAGTGAGGGAGAGTGACCACTGGTCAGTGAGGGCTGGAGTGAGTCAGGGAGGGAGAGTGACCCATGGTCAGTGAGGGCTGGAGTGAGTCAGGGAGGGAGAGTGACCCCTGGCAGTGAGGTCTGGAGTGAGTGAGGGAGGGAGTGATCACTGGTCAGTGAGGGCTGGAGTGAGTAAGGGAGAGTGACCCCGGTCAGTGAGGGCTAGAGTGAGTAAGTGAGGGAGAGTGACCCCTGGTCAGTGAGGGCTGGAGTGAATGAGGGAGGGAGTGATCACTGGTCAGTGAGGGCTGGAGTGAGTGAGGGAGTGAAGGTGACCCCTGGTCAGTAAGGGCTGGAGTGCGTGAGTGAGGGAGAGTGACCACTGGTCAGTGAGGGCTGGAGTGAGTCAGGGAGGGAGAGTGACCCCTGGTCAGTGAGGGCTGGAGTGAGTGAGTGAGGGAGAGTGACCCCTGGTCAGTGAGGGCTGGAGTGAATGAGTGAGGGTGTGACCACTGGTCAGTGAGGGCTGGAGTGTGTGAGGGAGGGAGTGATCACTGGTCAGTGAGGGCTGGAGTGAGTGAGGGAGTGAAGGTGACCCCTGGTCAGTAAGGGCTGGAGTGCGTGAGTGAGGGAGAGTGACCACTGGTCAGTGAGGGCTGGAGTGAGTCAGGGAGGGAGAGTGACCCCTGGTCAGTGAGGGCTGGAGTGAGTCAGGGAGGGAGAGTGACCCCTGGTCAGTGAGGGCTGGAGTGAGGGAGGGAGGGAGTGATCACTGGTCAGTGAGGGCTGGAGTACATGAGGGAGGGAGAGTGACCCCTGGTCAGTGAGGGCTGGGGTGAGTGAGCGAGGGAGTGACTACTGGTCAGTGAGGGCTGGAGTGAGTGAGGGAGGGAGTGATCACTGGTCAGTGAGGGCTGGAGTGAGTGAGGGAGGGAGTGATGACTGGTCAGTGAGGGCTGGGGTGAGTGAGCGAGGGAGTGACTACTGGTAAGTGAGGGCTGGTGTGAGTGAGTGAGGTAGAGTGACCACTGGTCAGTGAGGGCTTGAGTGAGTGAGGGAGAGTGACCCCGGTCAGTGAGGGCTAGAGTGAGTAAATGAGGGAGAGTGACCCCTGGTCAGTGAGGTCTGGAGTGAATGAGTGAGGGAGTGACCACTGGTCAGTGAGGGCTGGAGTGTGTGAGTGAGGGAGATTGACCCCTGGTCAATACGTTCTGGAGTGAGTGAGTGAGGGAGAGTGACCACTGGTCTGTGAGAGCTGGAGTGAGTGAGGGAGAGTGATCCTGGTCTGTGAGGGCTGGAGTGAGTCAGGGAGGGAGAGTGACCCCTGGTCAGTGAGTGGTGGAGTGAATGAGTGAGGGAGTGACCACTGGTCAGTGAGGTCTGGAGTGAGTGAGGGAGGGAGTGATCACTGGTCAGTGAGGGCTGGAGTACGTGAGGGAGGGAGAGTGACCCCTGGTCAGTGAGGGCTGGATTGTGTGAGTGAGGGTGAGTGACCACTGGTCAGTGATGCCTGGAGTGAGTGAGCGAGGGAGTGACTACTGGTCAGTGAGGGCTGAAGTGAGTGAGGGAGAGTGATCCCGGTCAGTGAGGGCTGGAGTGAGTGAGTGAGGGAGAGTGACCACTGGTTAGTGAGGGCTTGAGTGAGTGAGGGAGAGTGACCCCTGGTCAGTGAGGTCTGGAGTGAATGAGTGAGGGAGTGACCACTGGTCAGTGAGGGCTGGAGTGAGTGACGGAAGGAGTGATCACTGGTCAGTCAGGGCTGGAGTGAGTGAGGGAGGGAAAGTGACCCCTGGTCAGTGAGAGCTGGAGTGAGTGAGTGAGGGAGAGTGACCACTGGTCAGTGAGGGCAGGAGTGAGTGAGGGAGGGAGAGTGACCCCTGGTCAGTGAGTGGTGGAGTGAATGCATGAGGGAGTGACCATTGGTCAGTGAGGTCTGGAGTGACTGAGGGAGGGAGAGTGACCCCTGGTCAGTGAGGGCTGGAGTGAGTGAGGGAGGGAGAGTGACCCCTGGTCAGTGAGGGCTGGAGTGAGTGAGTGAGGGAGTGACCCCTGGTCAGTGAGGGCTGGAGTGAGTGAGTGAGGGAGTGACTACTGGTAAGTGAGGGCTGGAGTGAGTGAGTGAGGGAGTGACTACTGGTAAGTGAGGGCTGGAGTGAGTGAGTGAGGGAGAGTGACCACTGGTCAGTGAGGGCTTGAGTGAGTGAGGGAGAGTGACCCCGGTCAGTGAGGGCTAGAGTGAGTAAATGAGGGAGAGTGACCCCTGGTCAGTGAGGTCTGGAGTGAATGAGTGAGGGAGTGACCACTGGTCAGTGAGGGCTGGAGTGTGTGAGTGAGGGAGAGTGACCACTGGTTAGTGAGGGCTTGAGTGAGTGAGGGAGAGTGACCCCGGTCAGTGAGGTCTGGAGTGAATGAGTGAGGGAGAGTGACCACTGGTTAGTGAGGGCTTGAGTGAGTGAGGGAGAGTGACCCCGGTCAGTGAGGTCTGGAGTGAATGAGTGAGGGAGTGACCACTGGTCAGTGAGGGCTGGAGTGAGTGACGGAAGGAGTGATCACTGGTCAGTCAGGGCTGGAGTGAGTGAGGGAGGGAAAGTGACCCCTGGTCAGTGAGAGCTGGAGTGAGTGAGTGAGGGAGAGTGACCACTGGTCAGTGAGGGCAGGAGTGAGTGAGGGAGGGAGAGTGACCCCCGGTCAGTGAGTGGTGGAGTGAATGCATGAGGGAGTGACCATTGGTCAGTGAGGTCTGGAGTGACTGAGGGAGGGAGAGTGACCCCTGGTCAGTGAGGGCTGGAGTGAGTGAGGGAGGGAGAGTGACCCCTGGTCAGTGAGGGCTGGAGTGAGTGAGTGAGGGAGTGACCACGGGTCAGTGAGGGCTGGAGTGAGTGAGGGAGGGAGAGTGACCCCTGGTCAGTGAGGGTGGAGTGTTTGAGTGAGGGAGTGACACTGGTCAGTGAGATCTGGAGTGAGTGAGGGAGGGAGTGATCACTGGTCAGTGAGGGCTAGAGTGAGGGAGGGAGGGAGAATGACTCCTGTCAGTGTGGGCTGGAGTGAGTGAGTGAGGGTGAGTGACGACTGGTCAGTGAGGGCTGGAGTGCGTGAGAGAGGGTGAGTGACAACTGGTCAGTGAGGGCTGGAGTGAGTGAGTGAGGGAGGGAGAATGACCACTGGTCAGTGAGGTCTGGAGTAAGTTTGCGAGGGAGTGGTTCTGCTGGTCAGTGAGGGTGGAGTGTTTGAGTGAGGGAGTGACCACTGGTCAGTGAGATCTGGAGTGAGTGAGTCAGGGAGAGTGACCACTGGTCAGTGAGGGCTTGAGTGAGTGAGGGAGAGTGACCCCGGTCAGTGAGGGCTCGAGTGAGTAAGTGAGGGAGAGTAACCCCTGCTCAGTGAGGGCTGGAGTGAATGAGTAAGGGAGTGACCACTGGTCAGTGAGGGCTGGAGTGAGTGAGGGAGGGAGTGACCCCTGGTCAGTGAGGGGTGGAGTGAGTGAGTGAGGGAGAGTAACCCCTGGTCAGTGAGGGCTGGAGTGAATGAGTGAGGGAGTGACCACTGGTCAGTGAGGGCTGGAGTGAGTTAGCGAGGGAGAGGGTCCACTGGTCAGTGAGGGCTGGAGTGAGTGAGTGAGGGAGGGAGTGATCACTGGTCAGTGAGGGCTGGAGTGTGTGAGTGAGGGAGACTGACCACTGGTCAGTGAGGGGTAGAGTGAGTGAGTGACAGAGTGACCCCTGGTCATTGAGGGCAGGAGTGAGTGAGTGAGGGAGAGTGACCCCTGGTCAGTGAGGGGTGGAGTGAATGAGGGAGGGAGTGACCACTGGTCCGTGAGATCTGGAGTGAGTGAGGGAGGGAGTGATCACTGGTCAGTGAGGGCTGGAGTGAGGGAGGGAGGGAGTGATCACTGGTCAGTGAGGGCTGGAGTGAGTGAGGGAGGGAGTGATCACTGGTCAGTGAGGGTTGGAGTGAGGGAGGGAGGGAGTGATCACTGGTCACTGAGGGCTGGAGTGAGTGAGGGAGGGAGTGATCACTGGTCAGTGAGGGCTGGAGTGAGTGAGGGAGTGAGGGTGACCCCTGGTCAGTGAGGGCTGGAGTGAGTGAGTGAGGGAGTGACCACTGGTCAGTGAGGGGTGGAGTGAGTAAGTGAGAGAGTGACCCCTGGTCATTGAGGGCAGGAGTGAGTGAGTGAGGGAGGGAGTGACTACTGGTCCGTGAGATCTGGAGTGAGTGAGGGAGGGAGTGATCACTGGTCAGTGAGGGATGGAGTGAGGGAGGGAGAGTGACCCCTGTCAGTGAGGGCTGGAGTGCGTGAGGGAGGGAGAGTGACCCCTGGTCAGTGAGGGTGGAGTGTTTGAGTGAGGGAGTGACACTGGTCAGTGAGATCTGGAGTGAGTGAGGGAGGGAGTGATCACTGGTCAGTGAGGGCTAGAGTGAGGGAGGGAGGGAGAATGACTCCTGTCAGTGTGGGCTGGAGTGAGTGAGTGAGGGTGAGTGACGACTGGTCATTTAGGGCTGGAGTGCGTGAGTGAGGGTGAGTGACAACTGGTCAGTGAGGGCTGGAGTGAGTGAGTGAGGGAGGGAGAATGACCACTGGTCAGTGAGGTCTGGAGTAAGTTTGCGAGGGAGTGGTTCTGCTGGTCAGTGAGGGTGGAGTGTTTGAGTGAGGGAGTGACCACTGGTCAGTGAGATCTGGAGTGAGTGAGTCAGGGAGAGTGACCACTGGTCAGTGAGGGCTTGAGTGAGTGAGGGAGAGTGACCCCGGTCAGTGAGGGCTCGAGTGAGTAAGTGAGGGAGAGTAACCCCTGGTCAGTGAGGGCTGGAGTGAATGAGTAAGGGAGTGACCACTGGTCAGTGAGGGCTGGAGTGAGTGAGGGAGGGAGTGACCCCTGGTCAGTGAGGGGTGGAGTGAGTGAGTGAGGGAGAGTAACCCCTGGTCAGTGAGGGCTGGAGTGAATGAGTGAGGGAGTGACCACTGGTCAGTGAGGGCTGGAGTGAGTTAGCGAGGGAGAGGGTCCACTGGTCAGTGAGGGCTGGAGTGAGTGAGTGAAGGAGGGAGAGTGACCACGGGTCAGTGAGGGCTGGAGTGAGTGAGGGAGGGAGTGATCACTGGTCAGTGAGGGCTGGAGTGAGGGAGGGAGAGTGACCCCTGGTCAGTGAGGGCTGGAGTGTGTGAGTGAGGGAGACTGACCACTGGTCAGTGAGGGGTAGAGTGAGTGAGTGACAGAGTGACCCCTGGTCATTGAGGGCAGGAGTGAGTGAGTGAGGGAGAGTGACCCCTGGTCAGTGAGGGGTGGAGTGAATGAGGGAGGGAGTGACCACTGGTCCGTGAGATCTGGAGTGAGTGAGGGAGGGAGTGATCACTGGTCAGTGAGGGCTGGAGTGAGGGAGGGAGGGAGTGATCACTGGTCAGTGAGGGCTGGAGTGAGTGAGGGAGGGAGTGATCACTGGTCAGTGAGGGTTGGAGTGAGGGAGGGAGGGAGTAATCACTGGTCAGTGAGGGCTGGAGTAAGTGAGGGAGGGAGTGATCACTGGTCAGTGAGGGCTGGAGTGAGTGAGGGAGTGAGGGTGACCCCTGGTCAGTGAGGGCTGGAGTGAGTGAGTGAGGGAGTGACCACTGGTCAGTGAGGGGTGGAGTGAGTAAGTGAGAGAGTGACCCCTGGTCATTGAGGGCAGGAGTGAGTGAGTGAGGGAGGGAGTGACTACTGGTCCGTGAGATCTGGAGTGAGTGAGGGAGGGAGTGATCACTGGTCAGTGAGGGATGGAGTGAGGGAGGGAGAGTGACCCCTGGTCAGTATGGGCTGGAGTGAGGGAGTGAGGGAGGGAGAGTGACCACGGGTCAGTGAGGGCTGGAGTGAGTAAGTGAGGGAGTGACCATTGGTCAGTGAGGCCTGGAGTGAGTGAGGGAGGGAGTGACTACTGGTCAGTGAGGGCTGGAGTGAGTGAGGGAGGGTGTGATCACTGGTCAGTGAGGGCTGGAGTGAGTGAGGGAGGGAGAGTGACCATTGGTCAGTGAGGGCGGGAGTGAGTGAGTGAGGGAGGGTGACCCCTGGTCAGTGAGGGCTGGATTGAGTGAGGGAGAGAGTGATCACTGGTCAGTGAGGGCTGGAGTGAGTGAGGGAGTGAGGGTGACCACTGCTCAGTGAGTGCTGGAATGAGTGAGTGAGGGAGTGACCACTGGTCAGTGAGGGGAGGAGTAAGTGAGAGAGTGACCCCTGGTCAGTGAGGGCTGGAGGGCGTGAGGGAGGGAGAGTGACCACTGGTCAGTAAGGGCTGGAGTGAGGGAGTGAGGGAGGGAGAGTGACCACGGGTCAGTGAGGGCTGGAGTGAGTAAGTGAGGGAGTGACCACTGGTCTGTGAGGTCTGGAGTGAGTTAGCGAGGGAGAGTGACCATTGGTCAGTGAGGCCTGGAGTGAGTGAGGGAGGGAGTGACTACTGGTCAGTGAGGGCTGGAGTGAGTGAGGGAGGGAGTGATCACTGGTCAGTGAGGGCTGGAGTGAGTGAGGGAGGGAGAGTGACCCCTGGTCAGTGAGGGCTGGATTGAGTGAGGGAGAGAGTGATCACTGGTCAGTGAGGGCTGGAGTGAGTGAGGGAGTGAGGGTGACCCCTGGTCAGTGAAGGGTGGAGTGAGGGAGGGAGGGAGAGTGACCACTGGTCAGTGAGGGCTGGAGTGAGTTAGCGAGGGAGCGGGTCCGCTGGTCAGTGAGGGCTGGATTGAGTGAGGGAGAGAGTGATCACTGGTCAGTGAGGGCTGGAGTGAGTGAGGGAGTGAGGGTGACCCCTGGTCAGTGAGGGGTGAGTGAGGGAGGGAGGGAGAGTGACCACTGCTCAGTGAGTGCTGGAATGAGTGAGTGAGGGAGTGACCACTGGTCAGTGAGGGGAGGAGTAAGTGAGAGAGTGACCCCTGGTCAGTGAGGGCTGGAGTGCGTGAGGGAGGGAGAGTGACCCCTGCTCAGTAAGGGCTGGAGTGAGGGTGTGAGGGAGGGAGAGTGACCACGGGTCAGTGAGGGCTGGAGTGAGTAAGTGAGGGAGTGACCACTGGTCTGTGAGGTCTGGAGTGAGTTAGCGAGGGAGAGTGACCATTGGTCAGTGAGGCCTGGAGTGAGTGAGGGAGGGAGTGACTACTGGTCAGTGAGGGCTGGAGTGAGTGAGGGAGGGAGTGATCACTGGTCAGTGAGGGCTGGAGTGAGTGAGTGAGGGAGAGTGACCCCTGGTCAGTGAGGGCTGGATTGAGTGAGGGAGAGAGTGATCACTGGTCAGTGAGGGCTGGAGTGAGTTAGGGAGTGAGGGTGACCCCTGGTCAGTGAAGGGTGGAGTGAGGGAGGGAGGGAGAGTGACCACTGCTCAGTGAGTGCTGGAATGAGTGAGTGAGGGAGTGACCACTGGTCAGTGAGGGGAGGAGTAAGTGAGAGAGTGACCCCTGATCAGTGAGGGTTGGAGTGAGTGAGTGAGGGAGAGTGACGACTGGTCAGTGAGGGCTGGAGTGAGTGAGGGAGGGAGTGATCACTGGTCAGTGAGGGCTGGTGTGAGTGAGGTAGGGAGAGTGACCACTGGTCAGTGAGGCCTGGAGTGAGTGAGGGAGTGAGGTGACCCCTGGTTAGTAAGGGCTGGAGTGTGTGAGTGAGGGAGAGTGCCCACTGCTCAGTGAGGGCTGGAGTGAGTGTGGGAGGGAGAGTGACCCCTGGTCAGTAAGGGTTGGAGTGAGGGAGTGAGGGAGGGAGAGTGACCACGGGTCAGTGAGGGCTGGAGTGAGTAAGTGAGCGAGTGACCACTGGTCTGTGAGGTCTGGAGTGAGTTAGCGAGGGAGTGACCATTGGTCAGTGAGGGCTGGAGTGAGTGAGGGAGGGAGTGATCACTGGTCAGTGAGGGATGGAGTGAGGGAGGGAGAGTGACCCCTGTCAGTGAGGGCTGGAGTGCGTGAGGGAGGGAGAGTGACCCCTGGTCAGTAAGGGCTGGAGTGAGGGAGTGAGGGAGGGAGAGTGACCACGGGTCAGTGAGGGCTGGAGTGAGTAAGTGAGGGAGTGACCACTGGTCTGTGAGGTCTGGAGTGAGTTAGCGAGGGAGAGTGACCATTGGTCAGTGAGGCCTGGAGTGAGTGAGGGAGGGAGTGACTACTGGTCAGTGAGGGCTGGAGTGAGTGAGGGAGGGAGTGATCACTGGTCAGTGAGGGCTGGAGTGAGTGAGGGAGGGAGAGTGACCATTGGTCAGTGAACCTGGAGTGAGTGAGGGAGGGAGTGACGACTGGTCAGTGAGGGCTGGAGTGAGTGTGGGAGGGAGAGTGACCCCTGTCAGTGAGTGCTGGAATGAGTGAGTGAGGGAGAGTGACCCCTGGTCAGTGAGGGCTGGAGTGAGTGAGTGAGGGAGAGTGACCCCTGGTCAGTGAGGGCGGGAGTGAGTGAGGGAGAGAGTGATCACTGGTCAGTGAGGGCTGGAGTGAGTGAGGGAGTGAGGGTGACCCCTGGTCAGTGAGGGGTGGAGTGAGTGAGTGAGGGAGTGACCACTCGTCAGTGAGGGGTGGAGTAAGTGAGAGAGTGACCCCTGGTCAGTGAGGGCTGGAGTGAGTGAGTGAGGGAGTGACCACTGGTCAGTGAGGGGTGGAGTAAGTGAGAGAGTGACCCCTGGTCAGTGAGGGCTGGAGTGAGTGAGTGAGGGAGAGTGACGACTGGTCAGTGAGGGCTGGAGTGAGTGAGGGAGGGAGTGATCACTGGTCAGTGAGGGCTGGAGTGAGTGAGGGAGGGAGAGTGACCACTGGTCAGTGAGGCCTGGAGTGAGTGAGGGAGTGAGGTGACCCCTGGTCAGTAAGGGCTGGAGTGCGTGAGTGAGGGAGAGTGATCACTGGTCAGTGAGGGCTGGAGTGAGTGTGGGAGGGAGAGTGACCACTGGTCAGTGAGGCCTGGACTGAGTGAGGGAGTGAGGTGACCCCCTGGTCAGTAAGGGCTGGAGTGTGTGAGTGAGGGAGAGTGTCCACTGGTCCGTGAGGTCTGGAGTGAGTGAGTGAGGGAGAGTGTCCACTGGTCAGTGAGGGCTGGAGTGAGCAGTGAGGGAGGGAGAGTGACCACTGGTCAGTGAGGTCTGGAGTGAGTGAGTGAGGGAGAGTGTCCACTGGTCAGTGAGGGGTGGAGTGAATGAGTGAGGGAGTGGCCACTGGTCAGTGAGGGCTGGAGTGAGTGAGTGAGGGAGAGTGACCACTGGTCAGTGAGGGGTGGAGTGAATGAGTGAGGGATTGACCATTGGTCAGTGAGGTCTGGGGTGAGTGACGGAGGGAGAGTGACCAATGGTATGTGAGGGCTGGAGTGAGTGAGTGAGGGAGAGTGACCACTGGTTTGTGAGGTCTGGAGTGAGTGAGGGAGGGAGAGTGACCCCTGGCCAGTAAGGGCTGGAGTGAGTAAGTGAGGGAGAGTGTCCACTGGTCAGTGAGGTCTGGAGTGAGCAAGTGAGGGAGTGACCACTGATCAGTAAGGCTGGAGTGAGTGAGGGAGGGAGAGTGATCCCTGGTCAGTGAGGGCTGGAGTGAGTGAGGGAGGGAGAGTGACCCCTGGTCAGTGAGGGCTGGAGTGAGTGAGTGACCACTGCTCAGTGAGGGCTGGAGTGAGTGAGGGAGGGAGAGTGACCCCTGGTCAGTGAGGGCTGTAGTGAGTGAGTGAGGGAGTGATCACTGGTCAGTGAGGGCTGGAGTGAGGGAGGGAGGGAGAGTGACCCCTGTCAGTGTGGGCTGGAGTGAGTGAGTGAGGGGGAGTGACGACTGGTCAGTGAGGGCTGGAGTGAGTGAGTGGGGGAGTGACCACTGGTCAGTGAGATCTGGAGTGAGTGAGTGAGGGAGAGTGACCACTGGTCAGTGAGGGCTTGAGTGAGTGAGGGAGAGTGACCCCGGTCAGTGAGGGCTCGAGTGAGTAAGTGAGGGAGAGTAACCCCTGGTCAGTGAGGGCTGGAGTGAATGAGTAAGGGAGTGACCACTGGTCAGTGAGGGCTGGAGTGAGTGAGGGAGGGAGTGATCACTGGTCAGTGAGGGCTGGAGTGAGTGAGGGAGTGAGGGTGACCCCTGGTCAGTGAGGGCTGGAGTACGTGAGGGAGGGTGTGTGACCACTGGTCAGTGAGGGCTGGAGTGAGTTAGCGAGGGAGAGGGTCCACTGGTCAGTGAGGGCTGGAGTGAGTAAGTGAGGGAGAGTGACCCCTGGTCAGTGAGGGCTGGAGTGAATGAATGAGGGAGTGACCACTGGTCAGTGAGATCTGGAGTGAGTGAGGGAGGGAGCGGGTCCGCTGGTCAGTGAGGGCTGGAGTGAGTGAGGGAGAGTGACCCCAGTCAGTGAGGGGTGGAGTGAATGAGTGAGGGAGTGACCATTGGTCAGTGAGGTCTGGGGTGAGTGACGGAGGGAGAGTGACCAATGGTATGTGAGGGCTGGAGTGAGTGAGGGGGGGAGAGTGACCACTGATCAGTAAGGCTGGAGTGAGTGAGTGAGGGAGAGTGACCACTGGTTTGTGAGGTCTGGAGTGAGTGAGGGAGGGAGTGATCACTGGTCAGTGAGAGCTGGAGTGAGTGAGGGAGAGTGATCCCGGTCTGTGAGTGGTGGAGTGAATGCATGAGGGAGTGACCATTGGTCAGTGAGGTCTGGAGTGACTGAGGGAGGGAGAGTGACCCCTGGTCAGTGAGGGCTGGAGTGAGTGAGGGAGGGAGAGTGACCCCTGGTCAGTGAGGGCTGGAGTGAGTGAGTGACCACTGCTCAGTGAGGGCTGGAGTGAGTGAGGGAGGGAGAGTGACCCCTGGTCAGTGAGGGCTGTAGTGAGTGAGTGAGGGAGTGATCACTGGTCAGTGAGGGCTGGAGTGAGTGAGGGAGGGAGAGTGACCCCTGGTCAGTGAGGGCTGGAGTGAGTGAGTGAGGGAGAGTGACCACTGGTCAGTGAGGGCTGGGGTGAGTGAGTTAGTGAGGGAGAGTGACCACTGGTCAGTGAGGTCTGGAGTGAGTTAGCGATGGAGTCAGTCCACTGGTCAGTGAGGGCTGGAGTGAGTGAGTGAGGGAGTGACCACTGGTCAGTGAGGGCTAGAGTGAGTCAGTGAGGGAGTGACCACTGGTCAGTGAGGGCTAGAGTGTGTGAGTGAGGGAGTGACCACTGGTCAGTGAGGGCTGGAGTGAGTGAGTGAGGGAGAGTGACCACTGGTCTGTGATAGCTTGAGTGAGTGAGTGAGGGAGTGACCCCTGGTCAGTGAGGGGTGGAGTGAATGAGTGAGGGAGTGACCACTGGTCTGTGAGGTCTGGAGTGAGTCAGGGAGGGAGACTGAGCCCTGGTCAGTGAGGGGTGGAGTGAATGAGTGAGGGAGTGACCACTGGTCAGTGAGGGCTGGAGTGAGTTAGCGAGGGAGAGGGTCCACTGGTCAGTGAGGGCTGGAGTGAGTGAGTGAAGGAGGGAGAGTGACCACGGGTCAGTGAGGGCTGGAGTGAGTGAGGGAGGGAGTGATCACTGGTCAGTGAGGGCTGGAGTGAGGGAGGGAGAGTGACCCCTGGTCAGTGAGGGGTAGAGTGAGTGAGTGACAGAGTGACCCCTGGTCATTGAGGGCAGGAGTGAGTGAGTGAGGGAGAGTGACCCCTGGTCAGTGAGGGGTGGAGTGAATGAGTGAGGGAGTGACCACTGGTCCGTGAGATCTGGAGTGAGTGAGGGAGGGAGTGATCACTGGTCAGTGAGGGCTGGAGTGAGGGAGGGAGGGAGTGATCACTGGTCAGTGAGGGCTGGAGTGAGGGAGGGAGGGAGTGATCACTGGTCAGTGAGAGCTGGAGTGAATGAGTGAGGGACAGTGACCACTGGTCAGTGAGGGCTGGAGTGAGTGAGGGAGTGAGAGTGACCCCTAGTCAGTGAGGGGTGGAGTGAGTAAGTGAGAGAGTGACCCCTGGTCATTGAGGGCAGGAGTGAGTGAGTAGGGAGAATGACCCCTGGTCAGTGAGGAGTGGAGTGAATGAGTGAGGGAGTGACCACTGGTCCGTGAGATCTGGAGTGAGTGAGGGAGGGAGTGATCACTGGTCAGTGAGGGATGGAGTGAGGGAGGGAGAGTGACCCCTGTCAGTGAGGGCTGGAGTGCGTGAGGGAGGGAGAGTGACCACGGGTCAGTGAGGGCTGGAGTGAGTAAGTGAGGGAGTGACCACTGGTCTGTGAGGTCTGGAGTGAGTTAGCGAGGGAGAGTGACCATTGGTCAGTGAGGCCTGGAGTGAGTGAGGGAGGGAGTGACTACTGGTCAGTGAGGGCTGGAGTGAGTGAGGGAGGGAGTGATCACTGGTCAGTGAGGGCTGGAGTGAGTGAGGGAGGGAGAGTGACCCCTGGTCAGTGAGGGCTGGATTGAGTGAGGGAGAGAGTGATCACTGGTCAGTGAGGGCTGGAGTGAGTGAGGGAGTGAGGGTGACCCCTGGTCAGTGAAGGGTGGAGTGAGGGAGGGAGGGAGAGTGACCACTGGTCAGTGAGGGCTGGAGTGAGTTAGCGAGGGAGCGGGTCCGCTGGTCAGTGAGGGCTGGATTGAGTGAGGGAGAGAGTGATCACTGGTCAGTGAGGGCTGGAGTGAGTGAGGGAGTGAGGGTGACCCCTGGTCAGTGAGGGGTGAGTGAGGGAGGGAGGGAGAGTGACCACTGCTCAGTGAGTGCTGGAATGAGTGAGTGAGGGAGTGACCACTGGTCAGTGAGGGGAGGAGTAAGTGAGAGAGTGACCCCTGGTCAGTGAGGGCTGGAGTGCGTGAGGGAGGGAGAGTGACCCCTGCTCAGTAAGGGCTGGAGTGAGGGTGTGAGGGAGGGAGAGTGACCACGGGTCAGTGAGGGCTGGAGTGAGTAAGTGAGGGAGTGACCACTGGTCTGTGAGGTCTGGAGTGAGTTAGCGAGGGAGAGTGACCATTGGTCAGTGAGGCCTGGAGTGAGTGAGGGAGGGAGTGACTACTGGTCAGTGAGGGCTGGAGTGAGTGAGGGAGGGAGTGATCACTGGTCAGTGAGGGCTGGAGTGAGTGAGTGAGGGAGAGTGACCCCTGGTCAGTGAGGGCTGGATTGAGTGAGGGAGAGAGTGATCACTGGTCAGTGAGGGCTGGAGTGAGTTAGGGAGTGAGGGTGACCCCTGGTCAGTGAAGGGTGGAGTGAGGGAGGGAGGGAGAGTGACCACTGCTCAGTGAGTGCTGGAATGAGTGAGTGAGGGAGTGACCACTGGTCAGTGAGGGGAGGAGTAAGTGAGAGAGTGACCCCTGATCAGTGAGGGTTGGAGTGAGTGAGTGAGGGAGAGTGACCACTGGTCAGTGAGGCCTGGAGTGAGTGAGGGAGTGAGGTGACCCCTGGTTAGTAAGGGCTGGAGTGTGTAAGTGAGGGAGAGTGCCCACTGCTCAGTGAGGGCTGGAGTGAGTGTGGGAGGGAGAGTGACCCCTGGTCAGTAAGGGCTGGAGTGAGGGAGTGAGGGAGGGAGAGTGACCACGGGTCAGTGAGGGCTGGAGTGAGTAAGTGAGCGAGTGACCACTGGTCTGTGAGGTCTGGAGTGAGTTAGCGAGGGAGTGACCATTGGTCAGTGAGGGCTGGAGTGAGTGAGGGAGGGAGTGATCACTGGTCAGTGAGGGATGGAGTGAGGGAGGGAGAGTGACCCCTGTCAGTGAGGGCTGGAGTGCGTGAGGGAGGGAGAGTGACCCCTGGTCAGTAAGGGCTGGAGTGAGGGAGTGAGGGAGGGAGAGTGACCACGGGTCAGTGAGGGCTGGAGTGAGTAAGTGAGGGAGTGACCACTGGTCTGTGAGGTCTGGAGTGAGTTAGCGAGGGAGAGTGACCATTGGTCAGTGAGGCCTGGAGTGAGTGAGGGAGGGAGTGACTACTGGTCAGTGAGGGCTGGAGTGAGTGAGGGAGGGAGTGATCACTGGTCAGTGAGGGCTGGAGTGAGTGAGGGAGGGAGAGTGACCATTGGTCAGTGAACCTGGAGTGAGTGAGGGAGGGAGTGACGACTGGTCAGTGAGGGCTGGAGTGAGTGTGGGAGGGAGAGTGACCCCTGTCAGTGAGTGCTGGAATGAGTGAGTGAGGGAGAGTGACCCCTGGTCAGTGAGGGCTGGAGTGAGTGAGTGAGGGAGAGTGACCCCTGGTCAGTGAGGGCTGGAGTGAGTGAGGGAGAGAGTGATCACTGGTCAGTGAGGGCTGGAGTGAGTGAGGGAGTGAGGGTGACCCCTGGTCAGTGAGGGGTGGAGTGAGTGAGTGAGGGAGTGACCACTCGTCAGTGAGGGGTGGAGTAAGTGAGAGAGTGACCCCTGGTCAGTGAGGGCTGGAGTGAGTGAGTGAGGGAGTGACCACTGGTCAGTGAGGGGTGGAGTAAGTGAGAGAGTGACCCCTGGTCAGTGAGGGCTGGAGTGAGTGAGTGAGGGAGAGTGACGACTGGTCAGTGAGGGCTGGAGTGAGTGAGGGAGGGAGTGATCACTGGTCAGTGAGGGCTGGAGTGAGTGAGGGAGGGAGAGTGACCACTGGTCAGTGAGGCCTGGAGTGAGTGAGGGAGTGAGGTGACCCCTGGTCAGTAAGGGCTGGAGTGCGTGAGTGAGGGAGAGTGATCACTGGTCAGTGAGGGCTGGAGTGAGTGTGGGAGGGAGAGTGACCACTGGTCAGTGAGGCCTGGACTGAGTGAGGGAGTGAGGTGACCCCCTGGTCAGTAAGGGCTGGAGTGTGTGAGTGAGGGAGAGTGTCCACTGGTCCGTGAGGTCTGGAGTGAGTGAGTGAGGGAGAGTGTCCACTGGTCAGTGAGGGCTGGAGTGAGCAGTGAGGGAGGGAGAGTGACCACTGGTCAGTGAGGTCTGGAGTGAGTGAGTGAGGGAGAGTGTCCACTGGTCAGTGAGGGGTGGAGTGAATGAGTGAGGGAGTGGCCACTGGTCAGTGAGGGCTGGAGTGAGTGAGTGAGGGAGAGTGACCACTGGTCAGTGAGGGGTGGAGTGAATGAGTGAGGGATTGACCATTGGTCAGTGAGGTCTGGGGTGAGTGACGGAGGGAGAGTGACCAATGGTATGTGAGGGCTGGAGTGAGTGAGTGAGGGAGAGTGACCACTGGTTTGTGAGGTCTGGAGTGAGTGAGGGAGGGAGAGTGACCCCTGGTCAGTGAGGGCTGGAGTGAGTGAGTGACCACTGCTCAGTGAGGGCTGGAGTGAGTGAGTGAGGGAGTGATCACTGGTCAGTGAGGGCTGGAGTGAGGGAGGGAGGGAGAGTGACCCCTGTCAGTGTGGGCTGGAGTGAGTGAGTGAGGGGGAGTGACGACTGGTCAGTGAGGGCTGGAGTGAGTGAGTGGGGGAGTGACCACTGGTCAGTGAGATCTGGAGTGAGTGAGTGAGGGAGAGTGACCACTGGTCAGTGAGGGCTTGAGTGAGTGAGGGAGAGTGACCCCGGTCAGTGAGGGCTCGAGTGAGTAAGTGAGGGAGAGTAACCCCTGGTCAGTGAGGGCTGGAGTGAATGAGTAAGGGAGTGACCACTGGTCAGTGAGGGCTGGAGTGAGTGAGGGAGGGAGTGATCACTGGTCAGTGAGGGCTGGAGTGAGTGAGGGAGTGAGGGTGACCCCTGGTCAGTGAGGGCTGGAGTACGTGAGGGAGGGTGTGTGACCACTGGTCAGTGAGGGCTGGAGTGAGTTAGCGAGGGAGAGGGTCCACTGGTCAGTGAGGGCTGGAGTGAGTAAGTGAGGGAGAGTGACCCCTGGTCAGTGAGGGCTGGAGTGAATGAATGAGGGAGTGACCACTGGTCAGTGAGATCTGGAGTGAGTGAGGGAGGGAGCGGGTCCGCTGGTCAGTGAGGGCTGGAGTGAGTGAGGGAGAGTGACCCCAGTCAGTGAGGGGTGGAGTGAATGAGTGAGGGAGTGACCATTGGTCAGTGAGGTCTGGGGTGAGTGACAGAGGGAGAGTGACCAATGGTATGTGAGGGCTGGAGTGAGTGAGTGAGGGAGAGTGACCACTGGTTTGTGAGGTCTGGAGTGAGTGAGGGAGGGAGTGATCACTGGTCAGTGAGAGCTGGAGTGAGTGAGGGAGAGTGATCCCGGTCTGTGAGTGGTGGAGTGAATGCATGAGGGAGTGACCATTGGTCAGTGAGGTCTGGAGTGACTGAGGGAGGGAGAGTGACCCCTGGTCAGTGAGGGCTGGAGTGAGTGAGGGAGGGAGAGTGACCCCTGGTCAGTGAGGGCTGGAGTGAGTGAGTGACCACTGCTCAGTGAGGGCTGGAGTGAGTGAGGGAGGGAGAGTGACCCCTGGTCAGTGAGGGCTGTAGTGAGTGAGTGAGGGAGTGATCACTGGTCAGTGAGGGCTGGAGTGAGTGAGGGAGGGAGAGTGACCCCTGGTCAGTGAGGGCTGGAGTGAGTGAGTGAGGGAGAGTGACCACTGGTCAGTGAGGGCTGGGGTGAGTGAGTTAGTGAGGGAGAGTGACCACTGGTCAGTGAGGTCTGGAGTGAGTTAGCGATGGAGTCAGTCCACTGGTCAGTGAGGGCTGGAGTGAGTGAGTGAGGGAGTGACCACTGGTCAGTGAGGGCTAGAGTGAGTCAGTGAGGGAGTGACCACTGGTCAGTGAGGGCTAGAGTGTGTGAGTGAGGGAGTGACCACTGGTCAGTGAGGGCTGGAGTGAGTGAGTGAGGGAGAGTGACCACTGGTCTGTGATAGCTTGAGTGAGTGAGTGAGGGAGTGACCCCTGGTCAGTGAGGGGTGGAGTGAATGAGTGAGGGAGTGACCACTGGTCTGTGAGGTCTGGAGTGAGTCAGGGAGGGAGACTGAGCCCTGGTCAGTGAGGGGTGGAGTGAATGAGTGAGGGAGTGACCACTGGTCAGTGAGGGCTGGAGTGAGTTAGCGAGGGAGAGGGTCCACTGGTCAGTGAGGGCTGGAGTGAGTGAGTGAAGGAGGGAGAGTGACCACGGGTCAGTGAGGGCTGGAGTGAGTGAGGGAGGGAGTGATCACTGGTCAGTGAGGGCTGGAGTGAGGGAGGGAGAGTGACCCCTGGTCAGTGAGGGGTAGAGTGAGTGAGTGACAGAGTGACCCCTGGTCATTGAGGGCAGGAGTGAGTGAGTGAGGGAGAGTGACCCCTGGTCAGTGAGGGGTGGAGTGAATGAGTGAGGGAGTGACCACTGGTCCGTGAGATCTGGAGTGAGTGAGGGAGGGAGTGATCACTGGTCAGTGAGGGCTGGAGTGAGGGAGGGAGGGAGTGATCACTGGTCAGTGAGGCCTGGAGTGAGGGAGGGAGGGAGTGATCACTGGTCAGTGAGAGCTGGAGTGAATGAGTGAGGGACAGTGACCACTGGTCAGTGAGGGCTGGAGTGAGTGAGGGAGTGAGAGTGACCCCTAGTCAGTGAGGGGTGGAGTGAGTAAGTGAGAGAGTGACCCCTGGTCATTGAGGGCAGGAGTGAGTGAGTAGGGAGAGTGACCCCTGTCAGTGAGGGCAGGAGTGAGTGAGGGACGGAGAGTGACCACTGCTCAGTGAGGGCTGGAATGAGTGTGAGTGAGGCATAGTGACCACTGGTCAGTGAGGGCTGGAGTGAGTGAGGGAGGGAGTGATCACTGGTCAGTGAGGGATGGAGTGAGGGAGGGAGAGTGACCCCTGTCAGTGAGGGCTGGAGTGCGTGAGGGAGGGAGAGTGACCCCTGGTCAGTAAGGGCTGGAGTGAGGGAGTGAGGGAGGGAGAGTGACCATGGGTCAGTGAGGGCTGGAGTGAGTAAGTGAGGGAGTGACCACTGGTCTGTGAGGTCTGGAGTGAGTTAGCGAGGGAGAGTGACCATTGGTCAGTGAGGCCTGGAGTGAGTGAGGGAGAGAGTGACTACTGGTCAGTGAGGGCTGGAGTGAGTGAGGGAGGGTGTGATCACTGGTCAGTGAGGGCTGGAGTGAGTGAGGGAGGGAGAGTGACCATTGGTCAGTGAGGCCTGGAGTGAGTGAGGGAGAGAGTGACTACTGGTCAGTGAGGGCTGGAGTGAGTGTAGGAGGGATAGTGACCACTGGTCAGTGAGGGCTGGAGTGAGTTAGCGAGGGAGCGGGTCCGCTGGTCAGTGAGGGCTGGAGTGAGTGAGTGAGGGAGAGTGACCCCTGGTCAGTGAGGGCTGGAGTGAGTGAGTGAGGGAGAGTGACCCCTGGTCAGTGAGGGCTGGAGTGAGTGAGTGAGGGAGAGTGACCCCTGGTCAGTGAGGGCTGGAGTGAGTGAGGGAGTGAGGGTGACCCCTGGTCAGTGAGGGCTGGAGTGAGTGAGGGAGGGAGTGATCACTGGTCAGTGAGGGCTGGAGTGAGTGAGGGAGGGAGAGTGACCACTGGTCAGTGAGGCCTGGAGTGAGTGAGGGAGTGAGGTGACCCCTGGTTAGTAAGGGCTGGAGTGAGGGAGTGAGGGAGGGAGAGTGACCATGGGTCAGTGAGGGCTGGAGTGAGTAAGTGAGCGAGTGACCACTGGTCTGTGAGGTCTGGAGTGAGTTAACGAGGGAGTGACCATTGGTCAGTGAGGGATGGAGTGAGGGAGGGAGAGTGACCCCTGTCAGTGAGGGCTGGAGTGCGTGAGGGAGGGAGAGTGACCCCTGGTCAGTAAGGGCTGGAGTGATTGAGTGAAGGAGAGTGACCACGGGTCAGTGAGGTCTGGAGTGAGTGAGGGAGGGAGTGACCATTGGTCAGTGAGGGCTGGAGTGAGTGAGGGAGGGAGTGATCACTGGTCAGTGAGGGATGGAGTGAGGGAGGGAGAGTGACCCCTGTCAGTGAGGGCTGGAGTGCGTGAGGGAGGGAGAGTGACCCCTGGTCAGTAAGGGCTGGAGTGAGGGAGTGAGGGAGGGAGAGTGACCACGGGTCAGTGAGGGCTGAAGTGAGTAAGTGAGGGAGTGACCACTGGTCTGTGAGGTCTGGAGTGAGTTAGCGAGGGAGAGTGACCATTGGTCAGTGAGGCCTGGAGTGAGTGAGGGAGGGAGTGATCACTGGTCAGTGAGGGCTGGAGTGAGGGAGGGAGAGTGACCCCTGGTCAGTGAGGGGTAGAGTGAGTGAGTGACAGAGTGACCCCTGGTCATTGAGGGCAGGAGTGAGTGAGTGAGGGAGAGTGACCCCTGGTCAGTGAGGGGTGGAGTGAATGAGTGAGGGAGTGACCACTGGTCCGTGAGATCTGGAGTGAGTGAGGGAGGGAGTGATCACTGGTCAGTGAGGGCTGGAGTGAGGGAGGGAGGGAGTGATCACTGGTCAGTGAGGGCTGGAGTGAGGGAGGGAGGGAGTGATCACTGGTCAGTGAGAGCTGGAGTGAATGAGTGAGGGACAGTGACCACTGGTCAGTGAGGGCTGGAGTGAGTGAGGGAGTGAGAGTGACCCCTAGTCAGTGAGGGGTGGAGTGAGTAAGTGAGAGAGTGACCCCTGGTCATTGAGGGCAGGAGTGAGTGAGTAGGGAGAATGACCCCTGGTCAGTGAGGAGTGGAGTGAATGAGTGAGGGAGTGACCACTGGTCCGTGAGATCTGGAGTGAGTGAGCGAGGGAGTGATCACTGGTCAGTGAGGGATGGAGTGAGGGAGGGAGAGTGACCCCTGTCAGTGAGGGCTGGAGTGCGTGAGGGAGGGAGAGTGACCCCTGGTCAGTGAGGGCTGGAGTGAGGGAGTGAGGGAGGGAGAGTGACCACGGGTCAGTGAGGGGTGGAGTGAGTAAGTGAGGGAGTGACCACTGGTCTGTGAGGTCTGGAGTGAGTTAGCGAGGGAGAGTGACCATTGGTCAGTGAGGCCTGGAGTGAGTGAGGGAGGGAGTGACTACTGGTCAGTGAGGGCTGGAGTGAGTGAGGGAGTGAGTGATCACTGGTCAGTGAGGGCTGGAGTGAGTGAGGGAGGGTGAGTGACCATTGGTCAGTGAGGCCTGGGGTGAGTGAGGAAGGGAGTGACTACTGGTCAGTGAGGGCTGGAGTGAGTGTGGGAGGGAGAGTGACCCCTGTCAGTGAGGGCAGGAGTGAGTGAGGGACGGAGAGTGACCACTGCTCAGTGAGGGCTGGAATGAGTGTGAGTGAGGCATAGTGACCACTGGTCAGTGAGGGCTGGAGTGAGTGAGGGAGGGAGTGATCACTGGTCAGTGAGGGATGGAGTGAGGGAGGGAGAGTGACCCCTGTCAGTGAGGGCTGGAGTGCGTGAGGGAGGGAGAGTGACCCCTGGTCAGTAAGGGCTGGAGTGAGGGAGTGAGGGAGGGAGAGTGACCACGGGTCAGTGAGGGCTGGAGTGAGTAAGTGAGGGAGTGACCACTGGTCTGTGAGGTCTGGAGTGAGTTAGCGAGGGAGAGTGACCATTGGTCAGTGAGGCCTGGAGTGAGTGAGGGAGGGAGTGACTACTGGTCAGTGAGGGCTGGAGTGAGTGAGGGAGTGAGTGATCACTGGTCAGTGAGGGCTGGAGTGAGTGAGGGAGGGTGAGTGACCATTGGTCAGTGAGGCCTGGGGTGAGTGAGGAAGGGAGTGACTACTGGTCAGTGAGGGCTGGAGTGAGTGTGGGAGGGAGAGTGACCCCTGTCAGTGAGGGCAGGAGTGAGTGAGGGACGGAGAGTGACCACTGCTCAGTGAGGGCTGGAATGAGTGTGAGTGAGGCATAGTGACCACTGGTCAGTGAGGGCTGGAGTGAGTGAGGGAGGGAGTGATCACTGGTCAGTGAGGGATGGAGTGAGGGAGGGAGAGTGACCCCTGTCAGTGAGGGCTGGAGTGCGTGAGGGAGGTAGAGTGACCCCTGGTCAGTAAGGGCTGGAGTGAGGGAGTGAGGGAGGGAGAGTGACCACGGGTCAGTGAGGGCTGGAGTGAGTAAGTGAGGGAGTGACCACTGGTCTGTGAGGTCTGGAGTGAGTTAGCGAGGGAGAGTGACCATTGGTCAGTGAGGCCTGGAGTGAGTGAGGGAGAGAGTGACTACTGGTCAGTGAGGGCTGGAGTGAGTGAGGGAGGGTGTGATCACTGGTCAGTGAGGGCTGGAGTGAGTGAGGGAGGGAGAGTGACCATTGGTCAGTGAGGCCTGGAGTGAGTGAGGGAGAGAGTGACTACTGGTCAGTGAGGGCTGGAGTGAGTGTAGGAGGGAGAGTGACCACTGGTCAGTGAGGGCTGGAGTGAGTTAGCGAGGGAGCGGGTCCGCTGGTCAGTGAGGGCTGGAGTGAGTGAGTGAGGGAGAGTGACCCCTGGTCAGTGAGGGCTGGAGTGAGTGAGTGAGGGAGAGTGACCCCTGGTCAGTGAGGGCTGGAGTGAGTGAGTGAGGGAGAGTGACCCCTGGTCAGTGAGGGCTGGAGTGAGTGAGGGAGTGAGGGTGACCCCTGGTCAGTGAGGGCTGGAGTGAGTGAGGGAGGGAGTGATCACTGGTCAGTGAGGGCTGGAGTGAGTGAGGGAGGGAGAGTGACCACTGGTCAGTGAGGCCTGGAGTGAGTGAGGGAGTGAGGTGACCCCTGGTTAGTAAGGGCTGGAGTGAGGGAGTGAGGGAGGGAGAGTGACCATGGGTCAGTGAGGGCTGGAGTGAGTAAGTGAGCGAGTGACCACTGGTCTGTGAGGTCTGGAGTGAGTTAACGAGGGAGTGACCATTGGTCAGTGAGGGATGGAGTGAGGGAGGGAGAGTGACCCCTGTCAGTGAGGGCTGGAGTGCGTGAGGGAGGGAGAGTGACCCCTGGTCAGTAAGGGCTGGAGTGATTGAGTGAAGGAGAGTGACCACTGGTCAGTGAGGTCTGGAGTGAGGGAGGGAGGGAGTGACCATTGGTCAGTGAGGGCTGGAGTGAGTGAGGGAGGGAGTGATCACTGGTCAGTGAGGGATGGAGTGAGGGAGGGAGAGTGACCCCTGTCAGTGAGGGCTGGAGTGCGTGAGGGAGGGAGAGTGACCCCTGGTCAGTAAGGGTTGGAGTGAGGGAGTGAGGGAGGGAGAGTGACCACGGGTCAGTGAGGGCTGAAGTGAGTAAGTGAGGGAGTGACCACTGGTCTGTGAGGTCTGGAGTGAGTTAGCGAGGGAGAGTGACCATTGGTCAGTGAGGCCTGGAGTGAGTGAGGGAGGGAGTGTCTACTGGTGAGTGAGGGCTGGAGTGAGTGAGGGAGTGAGTGATCACTGGTCAGTGAGGGCTGGAGTGAGTGAGGGAGGGAGAGTGACCACTGGT
This sequence comes from Chiloscyllium punctatum, assembly GCF_047496795.1. Lineage (NCBI taxonomy): Eukaryota > Metazoa > Chordata > Chondrichthyes > Orectolobiformes > Hemiscylliidae > Chiloscyllium > Chiloscyllium punctatum. The sequence continues at coordinate 68,314 of NW_027310029.1, forward strand.
CAGTGAGGGCTGGAGTGAGAGAGTCAGGGAGTGACCACTGGTCAGTGAGGGCTGGTGTGAGTGAGGGAGGGAGTGACCACTGGTCAGTGAGGTCTGGAGTGAGTGAGGGAGGGAGTGACCACTGGTTAGTGAGGGCTGGAGTGAGTGAGGGTGGGAGTAACCACTGGTCAGTGAGGGCTGGAGTGAGTGAGGGAGGGAGTGACCACTGGTCAGTGAGGGCTGGAGTGAGTGAGGGAGGGAGTGACCACTGGTCAGTGAGGGCTGGAGTTAGTGAGGGAGAGTGACCATTGGTCAGTGAGGCCTGGAGTGAGTGAGGGAGGGAGTGTCTACTGGTCAGTGAGGGCTGGAGTGAGTGAGGGAGGGAATGATGACTGGTCAGTGAGGGCTGGAGTGAGTGAGGGAGGGAGAGTGACCACTGGTCAGTGAGGGCTGGAGTGAGAGAGTGAGGGAGTGACCACTGGTCAGTGAGGGCTGGTGTGAGTGAGGGAGGGAGTGACCACTGGTCAGTGAGGTCTGGAGTGAGTGAGGGAGGGAGTGACCACTGGTTAGTGAGGTCTGGAGTGAGTGAGGGAGGGAGTGACCACTGGTTAGTGAGTGCTGGAGTGAGTGAGGGAGGGAGTGACCACTGGTTAGTGAGGGCTGGAGTGAGTGAGGGAGGGAGTGACCACTGGTCAGTGAGGGCTAGAGTGAGTGAGGGAGGGAGTGACCACTGGTCAGTGAGGGCTGGAGTGAGTGAGGGAGGGAGTGACCACTGGTCAGTGAGGGCTGGAGTGAGTGAGGGAGGGAGTGACCACTGGTCAGTGAGGGCTGGAGTGAGTGAGGGAGGGAGTGACCACTGGTCAGTGAGGGCTGGAGTGAGTGAGGGAGGGAGTGTCCACTGGTCAGTGAGGTTGTAGAAGGTTGTGGCGGTTGCTGAGTTCTGGAACTGTTAGTTGAGGGATCGGACTGTGCGAGAGGTGGACAGAGTCCAGACCGATGGTGTTGGGGGCAGCTGAGTGACCGATCAGGGTCAGTTCTGTGCTTCCTGGGGATATATTGTAGAAATATTCACTCTCTAAGTTCAAACTGAGAGGGAGAGCATGGCTGGAGCTGCTCTGCTGTTACCAACCTGTGTTTTGAGATGTGATGGGCTGAATGGCCTCCTGCTATACAGGATCACGTCTGTGATTCTGAGAGAGATCCTGCAACAGACTGACTGCTGGAAGCAACACGCACAGGAAGAGCCAACAAATGGAGCAAAGCAGAAACGATGCTGGTGTTGTCATGAGAGCTTTCTGTCTGTAATGAGAGAAAGAAATTGTGATTGTTTTAAACTGGAGCATTACAAACCCCAGACCATTACAAACCCCAGACCATTACAAACCCCGGACCATTACAAGCCATGGATCATTACAAACCCCAGACCATTACAAACCCCGGACCATTACAAGCCATGGATCATTCCAAATCGTGGACCATTACAAGCCCTGGACCATTACAAACCCCGGACCATTAAAAAACCCGGACCATTACAAGCCCTGGACCATTACAAACCCCAGACCATTACAATCCCCGGACTTTTGCAAGCCCCTGACCATTACAAACCCCGGACCATTACAAGTTCCAGACCATTGCAAAGCCCCTGACCATTATAAGCCCTGGACCATTACAAACTCTGGATCATTACAAACCCCAGAGCATTACAAATCCCAGAGCATTACAAATCCCAGACCATTACAAACACTGGACCATTACAGACCCCAGAGCATTACAATCCCCGGACCATGGCAAACCCCGGAACATTACAAACCCCAGACCATTACAAACGCTGGACCATTACAAACACCAGAGCATTACAATCCCCAGACCGTGACAAACCCCTGACCATTACAAACCCCGGATCATTACAAACTCTGGACCATTGCAAACCCCTGACCATTACAAACCCCGGACCATTACAAACCCTGAACCATTACAAACCCTGAACCATTACAAACCCCAGAGCATTACAAATCCCAGACCATGACAAACCCCGGACCATTACAAACCCTGGGCCATTACAAACCCCGGACCATTACAAACCCCAGACTATTAGAAAGCCTGGGCCATTACAAACCCCGGACCATTACAAACCCCAGACTATTAGAAACCCTGGGCCATTACAAACCCCGGACCATTACAAACCCCAGACCATTACAAACCCCAGTCCATTACAAACCCCAGTCCATTACAGACCCTGGAGCAACAACAGGAACAATCTGCCTTCTTTCCAAACCATCCACCTGTCAGTCTCGCTCCAGCTGTAATGTGGGCTGCTGCTGGTGCTGCAGTGGTATTGTTCCTATCTCTGAGCCAGGAGGTCCATTCCCTCCATGACTACCTGGTCAGGTCCACACCCCCCTACGACCCACCCTCCCATTCTGGCACTTTCCCCTGCCACCGCAGGAACTGTAAAACCTGTGCCCACACCTCCTCCCTCACCTCTATCCAAGGCCGTAAAGGAGCCTTCCACATCCATCAAAGTTTTACTTGCACATCCACTAATATCATTTATTGTATCCGTTGCTCCCGATGCGGCCTCCTCTACATTGGGGAGACTGGGCGCCTCCTAGCGGAGCGCTTTAGGGAACATCTCCGGGACACCCGCACCAATCAACCACACCGCCCCGTGGCCCAACATTTCAACTCCCCCTCCCACTCTGCCGAGGACATGGAGGTCCTGGGCCTCCTTCACCGCTGCTCCCTCACCACCAGACGCCTGGAGGAAGAACGTCTCATC